>NW_010249505.1:0-20001 GCF_000690775.1 Eurypyga helias
TATTAGTAGTATCACTATAATATTCGTTTACATTCCATTATTAAATAGTTTTTATCTCAATTTTACGAGCTTCCTTGTCTTTTCCTCTGATTCTCCTCCTCCACTGGAGGGGGGGCATGAGGTGTGCGAGCATCTGCGTGGTATTTTATTGCTAGCTGAGGTTATAGCGCAACAGTGGGGTAGCAACTCAGGATTCAAATAGGGGTATAGACCCAGTGAAAGAAGTTTGACAAACACTGACATTGATTCTCTTCCTCTGGGGGAAGATGTGATATTCTAAAGTGTGTTAATGAACAAATATTGTGGTTATGAAAAGGTCTTTCATCAGGTACATAAGAGAACAACTTGAGTGTTAGAAGGGAAGTGACAGAACAGTAACAAGAAAAATCTGTATTATACAGGAGCAGAGAAAGTTTGCTAAAAAGAACAGACACTACACTCTGTAAAGTATTAAGTTGCTCTAATGTATATTGAAACCTGAAAGGGGAAGTGTTTATTGTTTTGCCAAGTGCTTCAGAAGTCTCTAATAGATGTAGATACCTGCTTCTATTATCTCAACAGCACCATTAATGCGACAGGCTGAGAACACACAGCAGTGGGAATCATTTGGTCATGTCTGTGAAAGGGTAGCAGACAAGTGTCCCAGGGTTATATCAAACAGACCTTGCGAGTATCTAAACTCAAAAGAGCCTGGTATACTAAAGCCAAAAGAGAGCAACCGGCACTGTCCAGGAGTAATTCCCTCAAACAGGTGAAAGGCAGTTCTTTCAGAAAATCTGCTCATTACAGCAACGGCATCAAAGTAAACAAATGTGGAGAGCTTTTCAAATTACTATTGTGCTCTTACCTCCCTAGCTCATGTTGTGACATAGTTTATTCACACGCTGTATGCTGTATTAATTTTGTTGTCATAGAGATAAGTGATAATCTGGAGAAGGAAACATTTATCGTCTGCCATCACCTAGATTACTCTCCATTGTGAGGTTAATGACTCCAGAGGTATGTCACAGATTATGGACAAGAATAGGGTAATGTGAACAGTTCACACTTTGGGTTTAAAATGAACCAGATTTAAACTAACCTTTATTTCATAACTTATTGACATGTATAGTATTTGAGATAAAAAAACTCACATCATCTTCATCCAAGATATAGTGAAGCCTTATACTTTTCTCGCAGACATGCTGCTTTCTTTTGTGTACAAAACAATGGTTGCAGACAGCAACTGCAATAACAATGTCATCTTCTGTAAAAGGTTACAACAATTTTACTACCCAAAATACCAGCAGTTACAATTTTCACAGTCACTGAATTCCATAAATACTTTATAAGTTTTGGTAAGTATTTTTAAGATATTTGTTATTTATGAAGTTTGTCACACTAATGACTCTGAAGACTAGAATCTTCTATCCTTGCCTTCCATAATGTAACTTACAACATTTGGGACAAAGTTGTTTTTTAAAATGTATTTCTGTTATGCAGATACCTATGTTTGCATATATATGTGTGTATACACACACAAATTATTAATTTTAAGGCTATAAACAGTATTTCACGGTGGGGTTTTGGTTGGGCTTTTTGGTGTTGGGTTTATTTTTCAAGTGATTTACAAGCTTCCCATCTTAATAGTTGCAATGAAAGGAACATGATATGGTATTTCATTTCCTTTGACTCTTAGTTTCCTACAAACCTTTCAGGTGGATCCTTAGTAGCTAAATGAGTTAGCAAGAGGTTGATATACATTTCTTCTTTCCAGTCTTTTGACATTTCATTGCCAGGTTCCTATTTCTGAACAGAATTATTCCAATTTTGCTCTAGTTTGATAGCAAGCGTTCATTGTGGGGATAGAGATTGCACATATCCACTTTAAGCCACAGTATGGTCTTTAAAACAGGTATTAAAGATAACAAGAGAGTAAGTCTGGAAATTATTAGATTTGCTCTCAGAACAAGAGAGACATGCGCATAACTTCATATTTCAGAATGATGCCTACTAACGGAAGAGATTCTTTGTTTCCTTTACTGACTAACATCATGTTGGCCTATCAGTGCCAACCCAGACCCGCTGTTCAGTGCTAGAAGTGATTCGAGACAGTATGAAAGAGGGAAGAAAAAAGCGGTACGTCACCTGCTTCAGCAAGAGACAGATCTACCCTCAGGTGGTTGGGGAGCAGCTGTTCAAGCCTGGAAGTAAAACTAATTTAAATATTGTGACAAGATGAAGATTTCAGTGTATGGTTATTGATGTTCCTAACAATAAAGGTACATAAAACATAAGACACAAAAAAAGAATTCATTAGAAGAAAGTGTGTTCTTAAAAGAGGAACTCTCCAATGAGAGGATGTGATAAAGCTCATGCTGTAGTCACAAGTAGACCCGGCAGTGTCACTGCCCTGTTCACAGCAGAGAGACTGCAGTTCCGGTGTAGACCTTAAATCTGAATGTAAAAGCTTTGCTTATGTAGTTTTTAATTTGCAAGAGATTTCAAACCAGACTTCGGATAATCCTGAGGCACACAGGCTTCATCACACAGACCACCATCCCTCTTCCCAACCACCCCAAATATGCACTCCAACGTACAGTTTCCCACATTTTACCAGACCAATACAGCTACACCCAGTATGCAAGGACAGCAGTTACACATTCTGAAACTAGTAAGCACTCTAAGATCCAGTCTCCATCTTTATATAAAAAGCCAATTTTTTGTTTGCCACACATTATGACTGGCAACGTTATTCCCAGATATTTAGCCATCAAATTCTAGGACACACTTCAGTCTGTACAGACAACTTAGTGCCTAATGACTGTCTAAATGCAGTCAAGAGGAAGAGTCCAGTTCAGATATCAGGCAACCTGGTACTATGCTTGTATTTTATAAGTGTTATGAAACACTGCATTTCATCTACCTCTTTATATCATATTCAGGAGTGAAGGAATCAGAAGTGTCAGAAGTATGAAGTTGTCTTATCACCGAAGCAAAGAAATAGCTTTCTCAAGGGTTTTATTCAGCTTTTATTCTGCTACATTTGGACTATAAATTCTTTGGAAAAAGGACTACTTTCCTGTTAGTAGTAAAACTGGAAAAATTGGTCCAGCCTAGATTCATGTAAAGAGATTGTTAAGTTTGCTTCTTGACATGAAAAGCCTTCACAATAACTTTATCTACATCTCCCCAAGAAAAACAACTTTCAGCCAAAATAAAAAGTCAAAATATTATTGCAAACAAGCTTTCCTTCTAATCTCATTTTCATGCACTGTAATATCAGAAGTGCATTTGGGGGGGAAGATATTTGATTTTTCACCAGCTAGGATTTATGAATAACACAATTTACCCCCAAACATTGCAAGTTTAGCACAACCTCTGAATAAAAAGGAGTAACAGAAAAATGAGTCACTGGACATTTTAAAAGCCACTAGCTCCCACTCTGTTTGCTAGATCTTCGGAACTTCATTTTAGTTAATTCATTATCAACCCAAATTCCCTTACTTTCAGTGGTGAATTAGTTTCAGGTTCATACAATGTCCTAGTCTATGCCTGGGCTCCCTAGACTCTCTTGTAGAACAAACAATTACTCATAACAGCTACTTATGCAAAACAAATTGCTTTGTGTTTCACAGTTGCTTACACTGCCTTAGAGGATATGTCCTACTGTAAAGTGGGACGAAGTGCTCAGCTGTCTGACACAAGCAGTATTTGGCATCTTTAGAAGAAAGGTCATCTGCTTGCTCCTACTTGCAATGAAGTACTCTCAGATTTTGTAATAATGCATTAAATGAAAATATTGCAACACCAAAAAGGAGTTCAGAAGTGGGAAACCAAACTGTAGACAGAAGTTGAGAGAGCAGGATGGACCTGCAAATTATCCGTGAAATATAATGATTCATTTTATACAATTACAAAATGAGAAAACATGCAGAAAGGGTATCATGTGCAGAAATTCAGGATTCAGACAAACTAATATTTACTTCTTTATGGAACTGGAAATAATGACAGATTTTAAAAGTTTCCCTAGGAAAAGCCTTCAATCTCCACATAAGGTTGTCTGATAAGAGTTTAGGAAAGTGGCGTGGTCTGTTGGTTTCATTCCATTGAAAATTGGGTGAATTCTCAATTTTCCCTTTCTGTATTCAATTTTGGACCATTCTCCAAACATTTGTATTTGTACACATACTTGAGGACAATAAAGTGACTACACCTTGTCTTACAGTTATGTAAACTAAAAGCAGGCAATGAAGATTAAAGAAGTGAGTTTTAAATATGATGCAGAACCACATCTCAGTGAGGCCAAGCAGTCCAGGTTTGTTTTCTCAGAGTAGAGGTGAAGAGCCAAGGCCCAACGTGCAACCACAAAAGCCTGGTAATGTCAGCACAGCTCACACTCGATGATTCAGGCTGATTCGGCAGGACTCTTCAAACACATGCTCCAGACTGAAGAGTCCATTGCACAGAAGCCAGTGAACATAAATATTTTTTAAATTGACTTGATAAATCAAACGACCTGTCATTTATGTTCTTGCTCTAGGTGCTGACGAGGCTGGCCCATAATCCAACACTCAGCACATTGGCATCTGCTGCAACTATGGAAGATTAGAGTACTGATAGAACACATCAAACATGGTGGGAAAATACAATCCTCTAGTTTCTTTTTCCACGTGCTAATAGTTTTTGTCAGCCACATACCAAGAAGAACAAACGACTGATCTCAGTTCGAAGTACAGAGAAAAATACAATTTCAAAATAATCAATATCCTTGGTTTCTAATTGCCTGCAAAACTAAGAAAACACTGCTAGGACAAGCACTCTTCCTTTGTTTACTTTTACAGTGAAGAGATTTAACTGTCTCAGCTGTGTCAAACACTAATGTGGATGTTCCTTGCAGGGATTTGAGGCACAAAGTCCTATAAAGATCACATTATTTATTCTGAGTTGAGGCCTGATCATAGCAACCTTCATGAGAACTTTCTTGTGCAAATTAGCTCCTGTCAAACAGGCTCACTTTCATCAAATCACAATTCACTGATGTGTCTGGCATACAGCTTTTATGCACACCAGTATTCTCATGTGAAATAAAAGGAAACCATATGTTCTGATTCACCTTACGTTCTCTCTGCCATATGATCGTGTATTCTAGTGACAAAATGCTTTAATGACCAGAAAGTGTTGAAATGTGTTTGCAAATATGGGTCAAAAGTAAAATACTAAACCCAGTTTAATACTGAAGATCTGTATTAATACAAACATTACAGTTCTAAATGAATTAACATATTTTTCTTTATGCTGTAATGTGGGTTTCCATGAAGTTACTTCAGGCTCTAGAAATTCATTTTGCTTTCTTGTTCTGCAAACTTGAAAAGAGATCAAATGAAAGAAACATCTCTTGGGGGTGTCAGGAACTTATTTTAAATGCTGTTTTACCAACAGCTTAAGGGCAACTACTTTTAGGGAGCCTAGAGATTTTTTTTTAAATTAATAAAATATTAACCTTTTTCCAATGAGTAGGTGAGCCCTAATTTCATTACCTTTTTTTTTTTTTTTTGTCCTCTAACAGAAAGCTGAAAAATAAGTGTTAGACTTCATCACAGAATTGTCATAGACTGGAGACACATAGATCTTTCTGAAGTAGAACATAAAATGAAGCTATATTCTTAAATTGCAACTCCACAGAAATCAGCACCACATCTATACGCTACAAAAGAAAACAAGTCAGTCTGTCTTTCCTGAGTAACATCTACATTTCTGCTGGAGACTTACAGTTAAATCTCTGGCTACTATCTATGAAAAAAAAAAAAGACAACCCACCATTGGAATTGTTTTATGTGTCTCATATATACCAATACAATGAAAATTATTTTGCTAGTGGCTGCCCAGCTATCATGATGGCTTTTAACCTATGCTATTCAGTGCTGCACTTCCTAGGCTCATAATTTGGAAATAATTTGCTGTTCAGAAATTATATCCATCTTACACACTGTTGTATGGGTTTGGCTAGGGTTTTTTGGGTTGGCGGTTGTTGTTGTTTGCTTGTTTTTTCAAATGAAATTATACAGTGAGCATAACAATATATCATTGTCACGTATTATTCTAGGCTTTAAAAGCACCGTTTCCAACTGCTTCTCTGCAGACTCTGCAGCACGACTTCCAATCCACTGTACAATCAAACATCTTACAAAAAAAGTGGTGGACTGTAAAATGTACTCCAAGCTATTGCAGTTTGAGCAGCTCAGTCATTTTGATACCTTGGTCTACAATAACTGTTGCATTTCAGAGCAGAAAATAGGCTGGAACATCTGCAGCACAAGAGCTGTACCTCTTCAGCTCAGGTACCTGAGTGGGAATTCAGAGACCTGAGCCTTCCACTCCCCCAGCAGAGATATGAGACCCACAGCTCACTCCTTAGAATCTTTGTTTAGCAAGTTTCTCAACGACACCAAGCTGTGTGGCGCGGTCGACACGCTGGAGGGACCTGGACAGGCTGGAGAGGTGGGCCACTGCCAACCTCATGGAGTTCAACAAGGCCAAGTGCAAGGTCCTGCACCTGGGTTGGGGCAACCCCAAGCACAAGGACAGGCTGGGTGGAGAGTGGATGGAGAGCAGCTCCGAGGAGAAGGACTTGGGGTACTGGGGGATGAAAAGCTGGATGTGAGCTGGCTGTGTACACTGGCAACCCAGAAAGCCAACCGTATCCTGGGCTGTATCCAGAGAGGTGTGGCCAGCAGGTCGAGGGAGGGGATTCTGCCCCTCTACTCTGCTCTGGTGAGACCCCACCTGGAGTGCTGCGTCCAGCTGTGGAGCCCTCAACATCAGAAGGATATTGTCCACTTGGAGCGAGTCCAGAGGAGGGACACGAAGATGATCAGAGGGCTGGAGCACCTCTGCTATGACGAAAGGCTGCGAGAACTGGGCTTGTTCAGCCTGGAGAAGAGAAGGCTCCAGGGAGACCTTATAGCACCTTCCAGTACCTGAAGGGGCTACAAGGAAGCTGGGGGGGACTTTTTACAAGGGCCTGTAGTGACAGGACAAGGGGTAACAGGTTTAAACTGAAAGTGGGGAGGTTTAGATTGGATATCAGGAAGAAGTTCTTCCCGGAGAGGGTGGTGAGGCACTGGGACAGGTTGACCAGAGAAGTTGTGGCTTCCCCTCCCTGGAATTGTTACTTCTTTAGGTGGATGAAATTAATTTTCTGAGTGTGGTAGAAAAAACTTTGCTTTCAAATTTTCAAGAGAAACCCCAGCAGAAAATGAAAGCACAAGACTTATTACAAATAAATGACAATAGGTTCATGTGATTGGTATTGGTCTGATTTATATATCTGCTACTATTTAGATGAAGGAATACTCCATCCTTTAAGGATGACTCAGAGTATTTATATTTTTATGTGGAAAGGCAACCTTTTTCTTCACAAAGCTCAAGATACTTCATTAAGATAATTTTAATAAAAATAAGTCTGGTTGGGACAAAAGTAGAATTATGTAAATTCCTTCCTAGGGATGAATACACAAGAATAAAAGAGAATTGATACAAAACACTCATCTGACATCCGCTAATTAGTCAAGCTCTGGTACCACACAAATTGCAACTCTGCGTCAGTAACTTGCCTTGTTCAAGATCACATTTTCTCACCATCATTTGTGAATAGCAAATCAAGTACACCCTTAACACACAAGTGTTTTCTTGACAATATCCAGGCTCTGCACAAAAAGAGCTCAAAATTTTACCAGCTTTAATGCCAAAACTATTCTTATCCCCTTGAACACAAAGAATACCTTTGGTGTTCCTCCCACTCCCTGGGGAGTTTGCAGGAACGCAGTTATAACTAAGAATTAATTTCCATTAGCTACAACAACTTTTATTCCCCCCAAAAGCAGTAGCATTGTACGTAATAAAAGTAAAGTTACACAAGGAAAGATAAGGAGGACTCCAATAAAATAAAACTAGATGCAATAAACCAGAGTAATTTTTAAGTAGTAAAGATCTCCAGTGTACAGTGCTATAGTGCTCACAAACCAGCTGAAAACATGGAAGAAACATCTTCTACTGACTAGAACTAACTGTGTTGGGATTAAAAATTACTATCAAGCCATACTCGATGGTCTGTATATTATCTGACTACTCAGTTTTATATCAGGTCTGCATAGAATGTGATTGAATTCTTCAATTCATGGTAATCATCAGCATTCACTGTCATGTAGCCGGAAAACAGACAGATTTTCCTTGCCTATTGTACTCTGCAGCATACAGGAACTTTGTGCTATTAATCCTCCTCTGCTTGATCTCCACTCACTTCTTGTTGGATGGATTTTTTCAGATCAGCCAGTGAACATGAAAATGGTGACCAGCAGCTACTTTGTGTACAAACACAGAAGTAAGTTCACAAGCAACAGGGAGCAATGAGCCAATTTTTTTCCCATTTGAAACAAAATTATTTATACCAGTTTTCATAGTCAGCCAAATTCTTTATTACAATTTTACGACACCTAGATAAAAACTGATTGAAAGAAAAGCCAGCTGAAGGAAGACAAATGAAAAACAAAGGGAGAGTTGTCACTGCTAGAAAGAAAGGGTCGGATATTGGTCATGGAAAGGAACTGAGATACATGGTACATATCACTGAATGAAACTCAGTTATTTAACTCACACAGGCCTGGCTTGGTCCCAAACTTCTATAGGTTTTTATTTCTTATTTAATAATGAGATAATGTAAAAAAAAATTTGAAAGATTAAAGGGAAATACATATGACGCCACATCATTTTGTATGACACTCCAAGAGCATAAAGCTACAAAACATTGCAATAAAATTCCATGATTAATAAGAAAATAATCAGATGCAGCCTTCTATGAGACTGATTGTTAATTAAAGAAAGGAAAATATCAAGCTAGCAATATCCAATACACACAGTCAGTGTAGAAAGACCTAGAATTGTGATATCTTTAAGTTTCAGTCTACTACTATGAGCAAAGCATCCCACCTTGCGCTATCAGTATCCTATTGCAGGTTGCTGCAGGACCATCGAAAGCACTGCAGCCTCCTGTGGGGAACCCTGGCAAACACCAGGTGCCTCTCAGGAGGTGAGCTGAGTGCCTAACATCTTAATTAAATTGAACAGCTTCCAGTGTTCATTGTTTAGTGAAAAAAAAAAATAAAAAATAAAAAAGGATTCAACATTAGGAAATCTCATTACTTACTTAAGGCCAGGCTGGATGAGGCTTTGATCAACCTGGTCTAGTGGAAGGTGTCCCTGCCCATGGCAGGGGGGTGGAACTAGATGATCTTTAAGGTCCTTTCCAACCCAAACCGTTCTATGATTCTATGAAACTAGCCCTCTGCGTGTATATAGCCTTCTTAGGCCTATGAATCTTGAAGAGCTTAATTTATTAAAAATTAAGGCTTGCAACCAATAAAAGAAAGTTATGCATCAAATCTGCAGCAAGGGCCATAGTTCAAATAGCAGCTTAGCTGTCCATTGCTCAGTTTCAACTACTGAGCAGCTAACCATAAGAGGATAGAGGAGCCACTGACCATTGTTTCATACTTTGTTCATTTATAATACAGCTGTTATTACAGTACACTTTCTTTAAATGCCTCTCTATACATTGTTTTTTCTACTCCCAAAGCTTTATAACAGCTTAATCTCTCCCAGTGTTTGATACGGTTATTTTTAACCTAAAAAGCATTTCATCCTCTTACATATTTTCTCTGTCAGTTCTTCCATCTCAGTGTCATAATTGTGCTTTGGAGCAGACTACTCTCATAGTAAAGTGTTGTAGACAGTACTGAGATCAAATGAAACCCAGATTCATCCCAGTACCATAACCTTAATAAGCCAACACATTTAAGAAGCTGTATCTTTTAACATTGCGGCTTCCGTGAGAAGACGGTGGCAGTCAGGAAAACTGTCACAATGGGTCTTCAAATGCAAGAACCAAACGCAGAGCTAAGTACAAATTTCTTTTACATACTGTCATTATCATTCAGCATAGCGTTTGTTGTTTACCTGCTGTTGTAAAAATACCTCCTTTTGTATCAGAACAGATTCCTGTCTGTGCCAGGCTGGATGCCGCTGATCACTTCCGTTTATGTAGAAAATTGCAAATGCAGTTTCCTACTCAAAGTTTTATTGTTCAGAGACAGGAGAGAGGGGGGAAGAAAAATAATGACTTAAGTGACTCATTATGTATTCCCACAAGTGGTGCCTACTGCAGGTCAAGTGCTTGTAGACACACTGTGCACTGAAGTTTGCCATGCAAGACTTTCATCATCTACTTATAAATTAACTTGAAGGAAAGAGGAATTGTTCTATGAAGCTGGTTAAATGGGAAGTGTGCTACATTTATTTACACAGTGTAAAATAACGTGTGCTGCTTGGTTGCTGACTAAGGCTAAACCACAACATATATACTTATATTTTCCAAGCGATGGGAGTTCAGCTTTCAGATCCCATCCTAGGAACCTGGTGAGCACTGCTTCAAGAAGTACCATTTTGCTTGGATAGAATAGTCCCTAGGATGTGCCAACAGGTGGAAGTTTTTACTTCTTGATGCTAAACTATCTTGCCACAGCAAAAATTATATTATCCTTCTATCTGAAGGAGTTATAGGCTAAAATCTTCAAGAATCAACAGCAACCACCATCAAACAGAAAGGTCTACAATGTCTATAGATCAGGTACTGAGGCAGACATGGACCATACTAGCTAATAATTAGTTTTTTCTGCAGGCAACAATGAAACAACAAATTAAGTTAATTCCATTATAATCACCTCTCACTGCAAGCCCAATGATTTTAAATGCTGCATCATTTTTCACTTACGACAGCACTGATGCATTTAGACCCCTTACTGCAGTACAATAATAAAAATACTTTAGAAAAAAATAATGTCAACAGTTGGTATAGCAACCTAAACATTTTGGCAGAAGTATTCACTCTGTAAATCCCTGTTACCTAATTCAATGAAAAACCATCAACAGTAGAAAACTTTCTTCTCCCCTGTTGTGTTATGTCAACAAGGACACAGGATATGTAAAGATAGTCCTGAACATTTCCAAAACACCAGAGAAATATCCAAAACTTGAATTGGAGACAGCATAAGAAACAGTCTGTTATAAAACGTGGAACTTCCAGTGAGAAATACTATTCATCAGACTTGTGAATCCTTAACCTTACTACTGGTATGAAAAATGGTAAAAGGAGGCTCAAGCAATTACACAAACTGTTCTCTGATATTCTCATAGGTGTACTGAGTTTGTGTGGCCAGGTTTTGGGAGCAGGGGGTGCTACAAGGATGGCTTCTGTGAGAAGCTGCCACAACCTTCCCCTGTGTCCAGTAGAGCCCATGCCAGTCATCTCCAAGACGGACACACCTCTGGTGGTTTAAGATTAAGTTTTATTTCTCATTATCCTACTCTGATTTGATAATTTAAATTAATTTCCCCAAGATGAGCCTGTTTTGCCCATGACAGTAACTGCTGAGTGATCTCTGTCCCTCATCTCAACCCACGAGCCTTTTTCTTTTTTCCTCTCCCCTATGATCTACCATAAGAGGTACAGCAAGTACAGGGTCATAAAAAAAGAAGAGTAAAAAGCAAAGAGTTGCAAAGTACAACTGAAAATTAACAGTCCGTGACACAACCGTTCCAGTACTAATTCAAGTGTAAACCTAGACACACAGCAAGCAGCTTTGCTCAAGCAGCTTTTTCGCCTCCGTATGCACGTAGGCAGGCATATTCCCCATCCTCTCTGCGGGGGTATATAAGCAGCAAGCACTGTCCTCAGATTTCAATTAAAGATGAAGTGTTTACACTTGTTTTCCTTACAGGGAGCCCTTTTTTCCTTCTGCACAAATTCTTCTAAAAAGCACTCATTTTATTTTTCTTTTACATAGATTATAAACTTTCTCAGCTGGTGTGAAGGAGCAACTTCTGGGGTGAAGGAGAAACTCCCTCCTTCCCTGACGGCAGGGAACTGCTGCTTACCACAGCTTTAATTCCCCATGCTATCCACTGCCTAAATCCATAAAGCCTTTTCTCTCACCTCCTCCACCCACTTCATTTGTGTTTTCTCCTCTTCCCCTAGGCAGTGGGATAGAGCGATTTCTTTTTCCTTTTTTTTTTTTTTTGGCTTTTAAGCAGAGCCAAGTTATTAACACATATTTCACTGCTCAGCTGGACATCCTAATAAGGTGGTTACTGCTTCGAGCTGGGCTAATCAGAAGAGGAGTCAGGATGTCCAGCAGAGAAGCAACACAGGAATGAAAAATAGACTAAAAAGTGGGGCTGAAGCTAGGTACTAGAGTCAGATCCACCAACGGAGCAGCCTGAAGACGGGCACGTCACCAACTCACACAATCGCTGCAGACCAGGATACAGATAATAAACTTGGCACCATTCATTTACAAGTTTGTAACAGAAAAGGATTTTTGTATTTTTTAAGCAAACTCAAAGAAGTTTGGCTGGTTTGTAACAACAGACAGCTGTTTAACATGCGGTCCAGCACCTTTCAATGTCGTACGGCCTTAAGTTTGAGATCTGTTGGTTTGCAGCTGCCACATTTGTTCTAACACTGCTTTAGCTGAAGTGCTCAAGCTAAAACATTTGAGTTTCCTCTCCATAGCAGCAGAGACACACCTCACCTTAAGGAGATGAACACCCTTACTTTGGGAATGAACAAGCTCAAAACATGAGAGCCCAAGGAAAAAGCAGCCAGTCAGGTGGTGAGAAAGGAACTGAGTGAGCCAAACCAGCCATAAAACACATCAAGCAGCCAGCAGGATGGGGATGAAGCACACGAGGGCTGGCGTGGAATCAGCCAGAGACAGACAACACATACGTAGTATTTCCAGTGATTCTGTTAAATGGCCCAACTTTCATTTGTTCCAAAGAATGACAAGTCTCACTTTGTGACAGTAATACAAAAGACAACAAGGTTTCACAGAGCAGGAGTAAGAAACAAGCTGTGAAAGACCATGGGTGCAGACCCATAGTAACCGTATGCTGTTGTAGTTTCTTCATATCTACGACAAATGGATCCTCTAAAGGATTTTGTAGCAATCCACTTAATACCTTTGAGAACTTTGCAAAGGGGCATGAAACACTGTGATTTCTTTGGCACACAAGCACCAGAAAGCCCTTGTTCTGTGGGAAATGTGTCTCATCCAAAACAAGGTTTCTTAGAGTTTCTTCCGAGTTGTCCAATCTTTTATTTCATCTATTCCAGTAACTTTTCCAACAGCTTTCATGTGTTCTCAAAAAAGAACTCCTAAAACTACTGTGAATATTTCAGATATTTCTCTATATTTCTTGGGTGAATTTTGTAAGGATACTTTGAACGTTTTAAGTTTATTTAATTGTGATATAGCTTTTTTTTCCGTAATTCTAGACAGTTCTGAACTATATATTTCTGGTGGTAATTGTGTTACTGTGCAACCTCAGTTAAGATTTTTAATGAAGAAATACATAAAACATCAGTAGTGAGTCTTTTCCTTTGGCATTGTCTGCTATTAGTCCTCCCTCTGGCTCAAATAATATACTCCCCAAATGTAATATTTCTCATTCACAGCCAATTGTAACAGACATAATTTTTATAGTGTATTGTATTTAAAAATACTTCTGAAGTCAAAGAGAATTTGAATGAGTATAAAATATGCATTAATATTACCTAGTCAAGGGAGTGACTACATAAATAAATCAGATTATGCTCTCTAGTGTCTATGAGCAAAAAGTTGTAAAAGAAAATTTATTATAATTTTTCCTCCATTTCTTTATCCATGGGTAAAGGCATATGGACCTCAGTTTGATATACTTCTTAGACAGCTTTAGAGCAATGAAGAGGCTTTAAGTTTACCAGGTGTTCATTGCTCTTTTGCTTTACCAGCTTCTAATCTTCATAGGAACCCAGCATCCCAGCTCTGGGCTGGGAGCTGTCTCCAGTGTGCCTCTGTCGCAGCTAAGCCATCTCAAAATTTCTGCTGAAGAGAACAGTCACGGAAATTTGCATACCAGCTCTGCATTTCTTCAGTAGAAGCCACCACAATATTTCTGCTGCTTGAAATAGAAGTCAAGGGGAGACGTTTGACTACAGGTGAAGAGTTGAATGGAGGAACAACAAAGCTCGTGAAAATGAGAAAAGATTTTTACGGTAACCCCGCTATTTCCTAGCCATTGCCACCTGGAAATTGCCCTCTAACCTGATTTAAAGTGATAGTGAAAACAGAGCTAGAAAGAGGGATTTTTCTTATGAAAACAGGACAGTGATTCCTTTTCCTCTCTCTTGCTCATTGTTGTGGACAAGCCACCGCTAGCCAGAAATAATGCTTTTGGAAGAAACCCTCAGATACGAATAGATCAGTTTGGGGTTGTACCATCTCAAGCTTCTCATATTTCAGTCTAAACCTTCCCACCAAACCAGACATTTCTATGTGCTGCAGCCAGTTAACCTCTTAGATCACTGCAATTTTTTGAAAGAACTACTGTATCCTTTAGAGGATGAATCCTGCTGGACCACATGGTTTTATAGGAAAGGCTATTCCTTCCCTATACTAAGGGAGATAACAGTGCCTCTTCCTTCTCTCCATGACTCGCAAGATTACCTTACAGCTCTAGGAGCACTTGAAGGTAGCAGAAGCTTTTTGACTGGGTTTCTACACAGTAACTGACAGAATGAACACACTAAATAAACCTTTGATGCCATTAGCAGACACAGAAAAGAAGAATGGAGTCAGGTATTACTTTGCTGTGTTAGGACTAGAGAATACAGAGAAACATCATGAATTATTTTCATTAGTTCCTGCCTCTCTAATTTCAGCATGTCACATGGCCTGTGTAAACACAGAAAGACAAAGCACTTTTATAAATATTAAATCCATAATTTCTGTATGTAGTGTTACTAGATACACTAGTCAAGGGTTAAGCCATACCATATGGTTTTTCCTCAAGCTTCTTCCTGCACATTACTAACCACTATTAGAAACATCAGTGAGGTATCTGGAGGTAGTGCAAAAGGAGGAAGAAAGAAGAAAATTCCAACAATCTTAGCTTAACTTGCAAAGCAGAACAGGATAAATTGCCAAGTAGAAAATATTATACTGAGCTATTTGACAACTAATGAAAGTACAGCATAAAATGACTTGGGGGTACTGGTTGATGAAAAGCTGAACATGAGCCGGCCGTGGGCGCTGGCAGCCCAGAAAGCCAACCGTATCCTGGGCTGTATCCAGAGAAGTGTGGCCAGCAGGTCGAGGGAGGGGATTCTGCCCCTGTACTCTGCTCTGGTGAGACCCCACCTGGAGTGCTGCGTCCAGCTGTGGAGCCCTCAACATCAGAAGGATATTGACCACTTGGAGCGAGTCCAGAGGAGGCCACGAAGATGATCAGAGGGCTGGAGCACCTCTCCTATGACGAAAGGCTGAGAGAATTGGGCTTGTTCAGCCTGGAGAAGAGGAGGCTCCGAGGAGACCTCATTGCAGCTTTCCAGTATCTGAAGGGGGCTACAAGGGTGCTGGGAGAGGACTGTTTACAAGGGCCTGTAGTGATAGGACAAGGGGTACTGGGTATAAATTGAAATCAGGGAGGTTTAGATTAGATATGAGGAAGAAATTCTTCACACAGAGGGTGGGGAGGCACTGGGACAGGATGCCCAGAGAAGCTGTGGATGCCCCATCCCTGGAAGTGTCCAAGGCCAGGCTGGATGTGGCTTTGAGCAACCTGGTCTAGTGGAAGGTGTCCCTGCCCATGGCAGGGAGGTTGGAACTAGATGATCTTTAAGGTCCCTTCCAACCCTAACCATTCTATGATTCTATGACCACACCTAACTAATCTGAAGTCATTTCAATTGAATCTGTGTCCTCACCCTGTGCTTTTCTTTCTCTCTCACATTTTTATTTTCCTCAACACCTTGCAGGACCAAGCTTATTTGTAGGTGAAGTCAATCACATCACACCCTGGATATCATGAGAACTGTAATGAAAATGACAATCAGATGAAACCACAGCAGAGGCATGGGGGAACAGAGTGCTTGCAAAACAGTCTATCAGTTTGGTTGCAGCTATTGCATCTAATTCAGTTTGTCTGGCAGCCAGACTGAGCTGATATTTCCATATCTGCTAGAGAATAAACATATTAATGAAAAGGGACCACCTTGCAACTGGCTGCATTCCTACAGCGAGCTACAGAGAGGGCCACTGATACTGCGAGTAGGACAGGAATTAGGCTGTCGATGAAAGTAGTTTTGGTAAGGCAAAAAAGGGAGCACTAAAGATAGCAAGAAATAAGTTATGACAATTATATGGGTCAGAAGACAAAATTGCCCAAGACTCAGTGGAAAAACATGATTCGTAGAGCATCCAAGAAAAAGAAATGTGCTGCTGAGAATGCTATATGTACAAGTTGATATTAACTTCTGTACTATGTCAAAACGGAAAAGAGTACCCAGGTATCAGTATGTGGCACACAAGACATATTTGTTTCTTTCCTTCCCCACCTTTTCTTCCTCAGGAAACCTTACATGCATTCATGCATGTTTTGCCAAAGAAAAGCAGACAAGCATCACAAGATACATTTTTTTCTAGTGATTGAATTCAAAGGCCTTTCAATATCCCAAAATCAAATATGTACAATAAAAAAAAGCATTACAATTGATTAAACTGGAGTGACAAATGGAATAAATAACATCCATTAAAGGTCCAGGTCATGCTACAGAAAGCCGTTCAGCACACAGATCTAGTACTTATGCATGAAGACCCAATTGACACAATAGGCTATAACCATTACAAAGAACCTATTATGGCCCATCATGTAAATGGTTACACATAATGACTCAGCCATTACGGTCTGTAGGGCTCTGGATCAGTGAATTAAAATTTCTCTAGGTAGAATAGACTTTAAGCAAATAGGCTCAAAGGAGCTGTTAGAGTAAACTATGTCAAGACCTATTTTAGTAATTCCCAGTTATATATTAACCCATTAACACAAGTTGAATTGTTGAATTTTGGAAAAATTTAGTACAGAAGCCAGCATTAAAAGTCAGTATTCCTGAACATGTACCGTATAGATATCACTGTCCTTTACAGTTCCAAGTAAGAGAATAACCTGTTTCAGAAGTCGGTTGCGGATAACTTAGCGGGTAGATTTCCTTTTTTGGAATCATAGAACCATTTAGGTTGGAAGAAACCTTTAAGATCATCAAGTCCAACTGCTTACATAGAAGCACTACAGTAAACACGCAATAGTGAGACACTCACATATTCTTTACACAAATTTAATTTTTATTTAAAATTATTATACCTATGAATCAGTAACACGTTATATAAATCTTGAAATAAATCTATTAAATTAAAAGGTGCCTAATATAAAGTAACTAAAAAGTAACTGAAATAATATGTCTGATATGGCATTTATAGGAGAGTGGCCAACTTAAGGAAGCGCAAGAAACACACTGGGGCTCAGCGGGAAAAGCAGCAGGTCCACAGCAAAAGAGCACTAGCACTGAATCTATGATCCAAGCCTCATTCTTTTCTCGAGTCCTTGGGGGAACGAATGCCATACATTGCTCAAGAGTGTAAACAGTGGCAGACAAGGGCTTAAAATAATTAAGACGAGGATACGCTTCAAGACATATCTCAGGTGTGAGGCTTTCACGTGTGCTAGTTATGCTTAAAGACTTACAGAGGCCTGATTAGAAACCTCTCACTACCACTGCTTAGGGCCTGATTCAGGTGGTTTGCTTACAACACCCAGCTGACATGACAAGATGTTGATGAGGTGTGTTGTCCTAATGAGATAGTGGTCTTGGGGTATGTAATCCAAATGTATACATTCCCCATGCAATTAATGGAGAGTGAGGTAAACCCTTTCAAGGAATTCAGGAAGAACTATATTACTGGGATGTATAGATGATGTCATCACTATATTAGGTACCTGTGAGTAACATTCTGCCTGTGCCCTTGTTTGCCTATCCCCCTGTGACACCACTTTCCTATTAGAAGGAAGCGCATGGCCAGAGCTCAGAGCTTGGCCCCACAGTCTGAGCTCGTTTTGCTGTAGCATGCAGAGAAGCTGAAAGGATCAGTGAACTTTCTTCCAACTATGTGACAGCAGGATGAATGAAAACGGCATCCCTGTCTGATCTGGCCCTGCTGCTCAAGCTGCTTCTACCTGACTTGCCACAGCAGAAAGGAAGACTACTGAACACAAGACTACTGCTTGTGTTGGCGCTTCTTGTTCAGCAGAACCACAGCTGCTTCCCGTGTCCTTACGAAGAAGGCAGCCCCTGCGAGCGCTGCCACTGCTCACGTGCAGAGCAGCCCAATTGCTGGTGCTGCGGCTGCTCCTGCACTAATGACCCAGAGTGCAAACGCTGCTACTGCGGTGGAGGGCATGTAGCTTGTAGGTATTAGAAAAGCAAGCGCTGCAGAAACTCTGGTAATGAACCACGTCACTCAGGAGCACCAGGAACTGTTCAGTAGGTGGAGTTAAGGGCTCTAAATTTCTTGGGGTTTTGTTTTTGTAACTTACACTATGCCAGAGTGGATGTGCTGCATTTAGGGACACATGCCCTGTTGGCTTGTTGGAGCTATTTTGAATAACCAGAGTATCATTCTTCTGAGAAAAAGTAGTTTTATCTTGGTATTAGTAAAATCTTACGCTCATTGCCCCAACTGGGGCAAAGACTACTTCAGAACACCACTGCATTTGACAACATCAAACTTAAAAAGCAGAAAGACATTTCAGAATACATAAACTATACCTCCAGTCCGCTATCATACATGGATGGCCTTATACAATACTCTAAAGAGGCTCTTCAGGAGGAAAGCCAAGCTACGGTTCTGCAATCTGCACCCTGCTTGGTGAAAGAAATAGAAAATGCAGTTCCTTCCATTTTCCAACCTAGTCCACGTCTAAGAGAAGATCCCTTAAGAAAACTTCAACTCAACTTTGATGAACTTTTCTCTGTTTTACAGGGACTTGTCCCATCCCTCAGTGGAATGAAGCTGTCAGAAAGTAAAGCAGAAAAATATCCCTATTCTTTTAAACCAGAGAGAATGGTTCCAAGGCATGTTTCAAGTACTCACAAATCCAAGCAAGCAACATTGTTCCAAAGTCCATCTTTAAACTCGTTTGACTTAGATGTACCACCTAAGGACACTGTCAGAAGACCAAGCTGTACACCTCCCCATCATCCCGCACAGATCAGTGAAGTGTGTGCATACAGGAATACAGCTTGTGAAACTCCAAGAAAATGAAGATAATATCAGCTTGTTAACTTTCCAAGTCCAGAACCTACAGACAATGAAACAGTCCCAAGATGTGTTGCTACATATCAGACTCTTCTTTACTCCTGGTCTGCCAAGGTAAGTCATTAATAAATTCTAAATATATACAAAGGACTGTTATATTTTCAGGCTGTTACATAGTCTGAACTCATATGAGTTTGAGTAAATAAGACTACAATATCAGTTCAAATAATTTATTTTTAGGAGATAAATAATGTACAATACATTTCAAACTCACCTTTTGAGAAAAATTGAATCATATCATATTCCTACTGTAATTAATAAGGTTGTTGTTATATATGTGATGTAAATATGTTACATGGAAAAGTTCAGTGCAGAAAGATAGATCTACCATGTTTGTATTTAAATGTCTACATGTCAGATCCAATAATTTGATCCTGGTCTTGGCCGTCAATGTGAACACATCATATCCATGTAATTTTCCTCATTATACATTTCATAGATGCTAAAGGTTCATGATGCCAGTTGCATAAGATCCCCAGTGCATGTTGTAGAGTGCTGACTGCATTACTTTTAGTGTGTTAGAAGAGGGTTCTATGAAGCTTAGCATTTTCCAAGTAAGACCACAATCTGCATATATTCCATATATATTTCATGCTATGTCTGGGATTCGAGCTGCACTGGCATTTCAAAAGAGAGGCCTTCCAAAAAAAAACCCCCAAAAAAGAAAAAAAACCCCCAAAAACCCCACAACAAAACCACCCCCCTCCCCTCCACC
>NW_010249505.1:20014-25853 GCF_000690775.1 Eurypyga helias
CCCCGAAAAAAAAAGAGAAAAAATAGAGTACTTAATTGGGTACTACAGATATTTTTTTATCTTCACAGATTTACTGGACTTGTCCCAAAGATGACATGGCTTTCTTTGAGGTAGAGTTTCATGAAGTTGCTGGTATTGGTCCTGATAACATTGTCCAGACACAACTACCTGGCCAGCTAGGCAAAATACAGCAGCAGAACCTTGAAATACATAATCTAGATCAAAACACAGAATATCTTTTTGAAGTCTGTGCTGTCAATGCAAGTGGTCAAGGAGAATGGCGTGACATCTGTAAGGTATTGTAGATTCTTCCTAGGACTGCCTTAACTTTGTCTCCATAAATTTTTTTACCCCATGTATTTAGGAGGAAGACTGCTCAAGTGAATAGCAATATTTCAATTATCTAGGTAAGTGATACTAATAGTTGCACTGGATTTTTCCGTACATTGTTCTTTCTGGCTCAGTTTACCACTGCTTGACCCATGTAGAATGTTTCTCATTTTTTCTAGCGGGGATGCCACGTCACGATTACATCAAACAAATTATCATAATTCATATTGCTCCAGGTCTGAGACTGCTTTTGCACTAACCTCTCTGAACAGAGTATGGAAGGGTCAGATCCCAAAGCTTTCATGCTAGAACAAGGCAGCAATCATTAAATGAGAGGAAACAAACAGACAATTAAGAATATTCTTTGACACCATTGGAATGAGTCTCCTGTACTGTGCTTTAGAAGAGGAGGAAAAGTGTTGCAACGATAAAAGTTAAAAGGACTGGGAAGGTATTCAAAAGGTGTCAAACGTTAAGACATGCAGTGAATTCACTTTAACGCCCTTTAGGCTACTCAAATCTCTTCCTGCAGTCACCTTCAGTTTTTCATGCCTTACTGAAAAAACACATACTTAATTCTTGCTTTCTCCTTGATAAATTTTCAATAAAGGGAGTATCGAGGAGCTGCAGTGCAACAGCTTCCATGAGAATTGTAGGTGATATTCTCTGATTCCAACTGCATTTCACAGTCTTGTCCTATAGCAATTGCACAAAGCGCTGTCCCTTTCCAGGCCTCTTGCCCCTTGTCACATTTAGAGAGTAAAATGTCTTAACTTCCAAACAGCATTCAGATGTCCCACCCACTTTGTGTGTTTTAATGGCCAACGACACCTTCCTGGACTGCTTCCCTTTCTACACTTACAATACTGAGCACAGTAGTTTCTTTTTTTATGTAACACATTGGAATGCTATACTGATTTTTCTTCTGAAAATTGTCCTTTCTGCACACAACACAATCATATTAATATTCCAGAGAAACATAAATTCACTTAACATCTGCTGTAATTTACAGAAGCAAAGAGTTTCATAGCAAATAAAAATGAGATGGCATATATGACAGATTTTATAAATCATCTTTTAAAAAATAACTACCTATGTTCCTTTTGCATAATATCAGACTATTCTACTTTACTAGTTACGCTACACAGAAAGCTTGAAAGAAAATTTTTTTTACAAGAAAATGTGGAATTGGATGTTAAGTAGAGGATTTAGTCAGAGCAATATCATTCTTCATGTGTAACAATTACTGAGTCTGTGAGGGAATGTAACTCAGATGGCTGTGACAGGTCACAGGAGCCCAGGCACGAAAGTATAAAGAGGAGGAAGGTGACAAAGTTTTGTTAGATAGCAGCTACTGTTTCATTCCTTGAACTAAACTGATGCCAGGCCACTGATAACCCAAAATATCAAGTCCCACAGAAGAAGTTAGTCAACATTACAAGTAGATTTCCCAAGTCTGCATGCAGCCCTCACAAACAAAACAGAAAACTGTAGTCTCTGTGTTTTTAGGAGCAAAGGAACTTCTTTCTTCTTAGCCCAATAGCATGATTGTTGCCTTACGTCTGAATCTCAGTTTCCTCAATTTCAGCCATTTGCCAGTGCATGAAACACCATGGAAGTACCACTGAATCCCTACTACATGATCATAGAAGGTTTTACAGATGGCATGATCTCTTTGCCCAAGAAGAGCTCAACACAGTTGACTCAACAGAGGATCCTAATGCCCCACTAAATGTCTGAAAGTATCTGCACGGGGCTGACACACATCAGGCTTGGAAGATTATTATTGGTAATAATTGAAACTGATTTTCCCCAAGCTGAGTCTGTTCTGCCCATGACAGTAATTGCTGAGTGATCCCTCCCTGTCCTTTTCTTTACCCAGGAGCCTTTTTTTATATTTTCTCTCCCCTCTCCTGCTGAGGAGGGGGAGTGATAGGGCAGCTTTGTTGGGCACCTGACCTCCAGCCAGGATAAACCCACCACAAGCACCAAGACCTAAGGAAAAAGCTACACCATAAAAACATACTATAAACCCCCTTATACTTGAAGGACCTTTGCATCTTCAAAGGAAACAAGTGACATATTTGCATTGTAAGTTAATGTTCCAACTACTATACCATATGAGATCATTCAGTCTCAGTTCATAAAGAGCTGCAGGAGCCTACATCACACTTCGCATATTTTTGAAGTGCAGAATAAGTTACTCTGCACATACACTTTTGGTCTGAGCCTCCCTCAACTGATGTACAATATGCATACACACATAGGAGGACACTGGCAACAGCCAAGACAAGAAGCACAAGAATGAAGGCAGACAACATTTTAGCTCCTTATGCACTTACTTAATGATGGTTAGGTTTACTTGACTGTCATGTCACTTATGCAAGTTGCAGACTATCAATTTTTTAAAAGTAGCTGCAAGTAAAATCCGAAGTCACAGAAGCTCTCATCCACTGCACAGGAGTTACCTTATTCACAGCAAGTTACTGTGTTGAAATAATCAGGAGTAATAACTAATGTTCTCTATTCAGGGATGATTTTGCACGGTTTCTTTCTTTCATTTCAGCCACACCAACCAGGTATGTGTATCTAGCTAGCTATCTATATTTTTTACACACACACATATGTAATTCTACACACCTCTCTCCATATATGCTTGCACATATATACACACATACACTTATGTATATTTAAACACATGTACAACATGGAAATGGAAATAGGATCAAGGACCACTACAATCGCCTTTAAACCCCTTCTGCACATTTGCATGTTTGTGTGTCTTAACTTCAGCACAGAACAAATCTCTTCATGGAAAATCATGTGTTATGAACACTGCCCAAGAAATCATGGCCATCCTGCTACCTTCTTTAAGGCAAACAAAAAAATCAGGTTTATTTGTTATTAAAATATAATTTTGCCATTGAACCTTTCATTTCTGAAGTCCTGGTTCAGCTTCACATAGTTGCTGCAAGGTAGTAATACTCTACACACTTTATGAATGGCTAATGTGATAAAAGAAGAGTCTGAACAAAAAAGGCAACAAAACCAAAATCTGAACTCAGGGCACCCAGTTCTCTGCCTTCTGCTAGCCAGTGAGCTCTTAGTGCTGCTTCAGTTGATATGTATGTTCTTGCCAGGGTCTCTGTGCAGGCTTTCCTTGACAGCATACTTTTTTTTCAAGGGAGTCTAGACAGGAGCAAAGGCTATTAAAAGTAAAATAGGTTTGCAGTTTCAAACCTATCAACCAATTATAGTGGTCCGATTTTGAAAAACTTGTTTTGAAACTTGTAAAAGGGGCCTGATCATCACACATGAAAAGGACCTGCAATCTAAAACTTCTGCTACATTTTTTCCAAAATCTAAGTATCTGAGCTCTCCAGATAGTAAACCCAATTATTCCTTCAATACTCATGGCTTTTTACACCCTGAGCAGATCAAAACATTTTACACCTATTGCAGGGACATATGACTTCTTGCTGATGGTCTGGAGCTGCCCAGAAGCTCACCTGTCTGGTATTCCTCTTGGTATACCTGTAGATGGGTAAGACTGAAATTTGGGTCAACTGCATGAAATCTCTTTGCACCCCTGGCTATCCATTGATAACAGCAGCTTCTGTACACAGCAGTTCTTAAGAGATGCAATTTGCAGTACAGTCCTGTGCAACAGCCAGGCAAAGCTCCAATTCCTTTTTCACGTAGATGGTGACTCAGATCACTTGCATAGGGCAACGTTTTATCAATAACACTAAGAGATCAGAATCAGTCCAACCCTGAAAGCGTTAAGGTTTTATTAATTATTGGGGAGGTGCTGGAAGCTTATGTTTCTTTTCAAACAGATTACCATTCAAACATCTCTATTGCAGCTCGCTTTGCTTTTTTTCCTCCAGGGTTGCCTCTTTATTTTCATGGGAGGAAAAATAATGTGTTAAGTTCTTTACATACAGTTCAGTGCCTGCCTATTGTGAGCACAGCCAAATCCCATGGTGACTGGATGCCTACAGCCCAATTTACTGCACTCCTCCTTTCAATAAGCAAGCAAGGCAAGGAATGGAACAACTTTGCTTATCTACTGCTTGCTCTTCGGTTGCAGCAATGGGTGGGGAGGCAGCACCATCTCTCACCCTGTGCAGACATTTTTCAGCTGCATGCCCTGAAATTTAAATTTTGAGATGTTTATAAATAAATAAAAGCCTGCCTGTATTTAATGCAGTGTGATATTTGCATAATTGCTTTTCAAGGTAGTGAGTGTAAGAGAAGCAAAACCAGGGAAGGTTAAATATCTTTAGAGCAGCCTTTGCCAGCAAATAAACACAGAACTCTTGCAAGTATCAAATTGCAGAGCAGCTTAGAACCAGCATAATTTATTTAGGGAACAATAAGCATCTATTTGTTCTGGACAGGTGGCCCAGGTGAACAAATGAAAGATGAGCCACCGTTTCATTTCACCATCATACGTCTCTTGGAATATCTGTAACCAACGCTGCTGGCACAAACTGCCTCCTCCAAAGCCAAGCAAACACCTGGGCTGAAGCCAACAATGACAGCTTGTAAGAAAATGTTCTGAGATGGTGACCACCCACTTCGTTATCAAGTGAAATTAAGACCAACATCAGTCTAACATACAGAGATCGAGTCAGTGGCATCTCTGTGCCTGGATGGATTGTAAATTGGGTGGCAGACAGGAGATAGGTTGGAGATTCAGCTGGCTAACCTGTATTGACACAAATCAACCAACCCACCCACCCTGCACAGCAAACTCCAGAGATACACAGGCATCAGCTATTAGGCCTAGATATTACAACGTTTTATCCTCCACATGCTGCGTAATTCACCAGGAAGTAATTAGGGTCAATATTATTCAAAGGTCTGCGATGTATTCTTCAAGAATAGAAGACCATTATACAGAACCTTGAAGAACATTGGTCCTCCTGTAAGACATTGGTTTTACACAAGAGGTAATGGTCTTGGGGGGCCTAAATGTTTAACTGACACTTCTGAATGAAATATTCTCAATGTTTTGTAATGTAGCTACCGTTCGTAATGCGACGAGACTCACATTGCACCTTTGTACAATGCACAAAAGTATAGCTGAAGAGAAATTCTGCAGTACACAACTACAGATAAGTACTCTTTTAAGTCACAAAATTTTAAGCTAGTAAAGCAGAACAATAAATATGCAAACAAATATAAATGCAGCTTGTTACAACCGTTCTGGTTTGGACTGTAAAGCTGTGATTTATGCTGCTGAGAAATACATTCTAAAAGCTAGGAGGTTCTGCAGTCACAATTAGGAGAACAAAACCAAAAAAGAACTAATAATCAAAATCATTTGAGCCAAGTCCCTTTTCTGTCTTATAACCCCAAACCCACAACTTTTAGTCTCCCAGAATTTTTCATAAGTTAAAATCATCTGGATAATGGCGAGTTTGAAAACATAAGTAGAACTCTAAAATACTGATATAATAAAAGACAGACTAGATAATAACTTGGAAAAAAATAGGGAAAG
>NW_010249505.1:25884-104143 GCF_000690775.1 Eurypyga helias
CCATAAATATGTTTGTCTGCTTGCTAATGCCTTCAAAAATAGAATAAGAAATGGAATGAAATTCAGGATTAGTTATCTCTTTACCTGAAAGGTAATGGTAAACTGTTGATACCTAAAGACATAAATGAAATTATGAGAATCAGACAGGATTAATTTCCACAGAAAAATTAACCATGAGCTTGCTCTGTTGAGCTACTGAGCTCAAGATTTCACTAACATTATCAGGAATGTTTCTGTAAGAGAATGAAGGACTCCAGATCCATCTAAGTGACAGCAAAGGAAGAATAAAACAGCTGCCTGCTTGAAAGGTGTAAACATCTAAGAGGAAGAGGAATAATTTACCAGATAGTATCACATCAGAAGAGTGTTCAGAAATGACAAGCAGATTTGACCTATGTAGTTGGTGTTTTACAAAACTTAAATTGACAGCAAGTATGCTATTGCAAAGCTTTCTAAGGGACAAAGATAATTCAAATGTACAAAGCAGTATAAGAGAGTCCACAGGACAACTATTGTCAGTCTCACCCAGTAAAGAACAATTCAGCTTAAGGATATGAGGGAGGACTTTTTCTTCAGAAAGACATTTACTGGAGCATGCAGGTCACAGGAAATGTAACCTGTCAGCTTGGAAACTCAAAACAGAAGAGTCTTGTCCCAGCCAGTGGCTCAAAAAGAAGTGACCAGAGTAGGTTGACCAGACCCAACTATCATAGCCATACAGCCTACCGGTACCTCAAATGCCTGGGAAATATTTCTGCTTTTCTCTCCTGGCAGGAATTCTTGCTTTGTAAAATGTGAACTTTTTGCTTTCTTGGCTACACAGAATTTCTGTTTCAATCATGTCATTATTTTGCTATATTCAAAGTACTTCAAAAATTCATAGGAAAACCTGCTTCTTTCCCCTGTATTTCTTTACCATACATATGTTAAACAACTCTTCAGAGAGAAATGTCAGTTGTCAAGATCTCTCCCAGCCATGCATCAATCTTTTTAATAGAGTTCACTGGCTTTTTTCCCCAACCTTCAAAACAGTAACTAAGACAGACTCTATAAATTCTGGGATTTTGGTCTGCAAATAAAAATCTCCTGGCTATGCCCTTGCATTTATAAATGTGTTAGTTACTATGAGATTTTTGCATTGCTTACTTTCAGCAGCACATGGCAGGAAACAAATCATAGTAAATCTAAGGTCAAGTCATTAATTCTACTGCAAAGGCAGTAAGAATATTCACAAGACTCACAAGCTAAGGGGAAGAGGTCTTAATTTTTTTAAAAAAGACCCTCCAAACTTGCATTCGCCAAATCATTTATTCACATCAGTGACTTCCCTGGGTTTTTTTATTTTTTTCCCAGCAAACACTTGGAGCAGAAATAACATTGTATATACTGGCAATTTCACCCTTTCACATGTTCAGCTTATCATCAGAAAGCCTACACAGAAAGTACTATTCCTTCATTTTAATGTTACCGAATATATGCCTGATTTGTGCAGACAGCTCTGAATGGTCTAATTCTCGTTCTCCCAACATTGTTTATCTGAAAGTTAGAAGCCAAAATGAGGGTCATAGGAAAAGCTAACCATCCAGAAAACAATTTTTCAAAGCAATTTTTGAACCCCATAAGACAATACAAACAAACCATGCAGAACTCGATGCTCCAAGAACTCCTCTTAAGCTAAAGAAGCAGTGGCTTTTGGTCATGAATTCTAAGCACGCTGGATCCAATTTACAATAGGTGTGCTGAATGAATTGACTTGTATCACAGCTCAGATGATCTATGTAAGAACAGTCGGGTTAGATGAAAGCTCTGCCTAGTGTGCTACCTCTGTCTCTAACGGTGATCAGCAGCAAGCAGAAGAAAATAAGAATGGCGATATTCTCCAAGCCTTCACAAGGTATGGCGTAAGGGTTCGTCACCCACAGATAGCTTCTTGGTTCCAATAGCTCACAAGTATTTTCTGCTTTGAATATGTCCACTTCCACTTTGAGACCCTGACAACTTCTTGCCTGTATTATATACCTCTGTGGCAAAGATTTCACCCTCATCAGCAGCAACATCAAAACCGAGTTTAGAAGTTCATCATACTGGCCCTGTGTTTAAAATTACTTTCTACCAGATAAAAGATATAATATTGCCTAATTTCTCTGTAAAGGTCTACAGTCAGGCAAAAAAGAAAATATTTCCAAAAAATTACTCACATGGTACTAAAGACAGACAGCTGCAAAGGGATTTCTAACAGAAGCACCAAGAGAATCTGGGTGAATCTTCTGTTAAAAACTGATGAGGGGCAATATTTGGAACCTTGAAAGGAAAAATGTAGTATTCATTATAAGAGTTAAGCTTTTCCATGATTTGCCTGGGTTGATATCTGTTTACACATGCTTGGGGGATTCTCTTAAAATATTAGCACTTGCCTAGCTTTCTTTTGGTCAGTTATACCTTCCCAACTTTTCCTAGATTTATTCAGAAGTAAATTTGCGCACAAGAAAATGCTTTAGATAATTCTTTTAAAAACTCTTCAATACAAGTTATCTCTACCTGCTGAATTTTAAATATTTCATTTTAGTGAATGATAATGAGCATTCTTGTTATCACCAGTGAAAAATAAAATAGAAATCTGTCTGGAGACTAAATCAGGGAGCAGTGTCTGGGAGTCAAGCTGAAGGAAGTTCTGCGTTCCCTGCACTTCTGTAAACTGACTCGCCCCTAAGGGTGCACTGCAGTAGGAAGTTAGAAGCGGATGAGGCCATCACACTGTGGAGCAATTTGCTAAAATTCTGGTGATTTTCTCATGCAGAGCTCTATTCTCATCAAACATTTTCCTAACGAACTATTCACTGAGGAATAAACTTCAAACGACCCCTCACTCATTTCCTAGTTTGGTTGTAAAACTAGAAATGAAATCATCACAAGCTTATAAGCCAAACAAATAAACATCTACTTGTGTAAGTTAAACACATTAAAAGTAGCTAAAACAAAATAAAACAAGAAAACAGCCAACTTAGCTGAGCTTATTCTTAATTCAGCGGAACCGACCAACTGTGCTAGGCACCTCAGGAAACGTCATGGGTTATGGAAAGCTCCAGATTAGATTACTGTATATCATTCAGAAACCCACCCCGAATTTTGCCAAGCTGCAGAAATGGTTTGCTTTATGTTTCCACATGAAGTTTCTTTAGATTTCAAGGCCAGGCTGGATGAGGCTTGGAGCAACCTGGTCTAGTGGAAGGTGTCCCTGCCCATGGCAGGGGGGTGGAACTGGATGGTCTTTAAGGTCCCTTCCAACCCAAACCGTTCTGTGATTCTAGACAAGACAGAAAATTCCACTCAGTTTTCCTACCCTTAGCCTCTTCTGAACCTTTTCCTCAAAGCCAAACAAAGTGTTATTTCTGAGAGAGGAAGCGAGATGGAGACAGTGATTTATAAAGTTCAAGGCAACATATGTCTGGGGGTTAGGGGTTGGGATGTCTCTCAAACTCAAATTGCTTCCTGTTCCCTACCGGCAAATGTATTTCATGAGCAGAGGCATCCGTGATATTTAAAGCAGCACCTGAAAATGGTCTTTTGAGGACTACGTTATAGAGCTTTTGTGTCCCAGGCACCACGGTTTTACAGCCTGCCAAAACAGAGGTACAGGACAGCACCTTTCCAAGGTTGAAGAGGGGGTATTTAAGAAGAGAAGGTACATAATTCGTTAATAGTGCGTACCTAGGGTAGAGGTGTATTTATTCTCACTACCCTCAGAGAACATGGTTAATACAACACTGAGTGTGGGCTATTAAACCAGCCTATTTAACTGGAGTTTCTGAACTCGGTATTATGCTAATGCAATAATTCAACATTTTATTAACACAGGAAATGGCAGAGTTCAGCTGTGTCTGCTCAGACCAGATCTCTCTCAAGTCTCTTGGAACCTATCAGAGGATAGACAAAACAAATAATGGAAAAACATGAGCCCATCTACTCTGCCAATGGGAAGTTTACTCATTTCTTATTTCCCAGACCTGGACTATGGGGTGAAAAAAATGAAAGGCGAGGAAGAACCAGACAACTTCTGCTACTACAGTACAATTTTTTCTGATGACTTCAGGGTGCTGTAACCTCTGCAATGCTACAGTGTCCTTCTCATAGTAACTTGGAAGAGGGCATGGTAAGGGCCCTTCTTTCTTTCACACACACCAGAAAGTCTCACTGTTCAAGATCTTGGTTGCAGAAGGGGGTAACCATTGCTAGACTTTTGAGTGCAATTACAGGGGAAGAGGAGGGTTTCTGCATCCTCCCTGTCACTATCTACACAAAACCCAGAGCTAATCTGAGCCTTTAAAATTTGGAAAAGCTGCATTACCTCTGGCAAGTCCATACAACTTATATATTCAAAGTTTCACTTAAACCAACTTGTAAATTATTTTAATACGTCAGGAAAGATTAAAAAACATCTCTTTATGCGTGGTATAATCACACTGCCATTATTTCAATTTCCTTTGCTGGTTAGATGGAAATGCAACTGGAAAGCTAAAGACATTTTGCAAAGTTCAGTATTTCAGTGAAAAGCATTTTCAGGGTATACTTTGGGCAACCTTAACCACAACTTATTTGATCAAAATCTGGCAACTAAAGCTTTGCACAAAGAGCTGGATGGAGCTAAAGATGAAGCATATAACATTAATTTCATCACCCAATAATAGAAATTTCTAACCTCCTGTATCATTAGTCCAATAAGAAACAAGAATAATTATAATTTCTAGGGCTGTTTTCTCACCTCCTACCAATGTCAGATCGGTCAGCATGACCCTGATTGGAGGAACTAAAAGTGCCAGAGATATGGAAACAGAATGGATAGCAATTTCATGGTAATTGATGACTAATTATAATTATCTAGCAAATAATCACTTCATTTTCAGTGTTTCATTAAAAAAAAAAAAAAAAGGAATGGGCAATCCTTCATTTTCCTTATCATAAAACCTGATGAGAACGTGGTAAAATATATATATACATATGTCCTCCTGGCTACTTTATATAATCCTCCTGTCTTCAGAGCCCTAATTCCTGCCCAGAGGTTACAAAGTGGAATAGATACCCACTGCTGAGTTGACTTCTGCTGGCCACCGGGTACCTAAGAAGCAGATGTTGCAATACCTGCGCCGGATCTGTGAAATGTGCTGTTCTAAATTCACTTATCCCAGGGACTGTACGTGTTACCCAGAGCGGATACGAGTTTAAAAAGCCCTGTATGTGGCTTTCTGTTCAAGAGGCAGGCATAACTGACTTCCTCTTATTACTTTGTACTTTTGAAGGTCCATAACCTCAGCTAGAAAATCCCGCTAGGAGTGCACTGCTTGGCTCAGTTCCACTGGCTAGCCAGGCTTGCTAAAGAATATGCTTTAATAGGCTCCCATTTGCAACCTTCCCAGGATGTGGGACATGTGACAACTTTGTTAAATACATAAAGAAGTAATCTATCATGCAACATTATTTCAGATTGACACATGCTGGAACTCAGATTATGCCATTCTTTTCTAGAAAGCAAATGACCATAACCTCAAGGAAGAAAGTAATCCTGAGAGTTATGATGTATTATGATGTATTTGAACCTAAGTTTAAGTCCTTAAACTAAAAACAAATCCATTTTGTACCATCAGCAGCACTCAGAGGAAGGAGATGAAGCAAAACAAACAAAAGTTTCCATGCACTTGGAACTTGCCTAACAAATCTTGCTCACTGTTGCAAGGACCTAAGAGCCCAGTGTTTCAACTACCTTCTTCCTCCCACAGCTACTAAGAAAGTCAGAGTCCATTAATGTGTAGAATCACAGAATGGTTTGGGTTGGAAGGGACCTTAAAGATCATCCAGTTCCAGCCCCCCTGCCATGGGCAGGGACACCTTCCACTAGACCAGGTTGCTCCAAGCCTCATCCAGCCTGGCCTTGGACACTTCCAGGGATGGGGCATCTACAACTTCTCTGGGAAACCTGTTCCAGTGCTTCACCACCCTCTCCGGAAAGAATTCCTTCTGTTCTACTTTTAGCGTCATTGCCATTTCTTCTGTATCTTGGTTTTTAGAACTCATGGGACTTGACAACTCTTCCCAGAAGTGCACCTGAGCTCTTCATTAACAATATGTAACATAACATGCTTTTTTACTGTCCTGATAATCAGAGTGGCAGTATGGGGAAATTCTACGTTCTTCTTCAGAGTCATTCAGGATACATCTAGGAAAGGTGATACTATCACCCCTCCTCTTCCTCCTCCGAGGGCTGCTTTGCTTTGCTTGTGTATCAAGCTCCCAAATCTGCAGAAGTGTAATCCGCAGAGGTATGGCACAAAGCCTAAAGCCAAGCCTTGTCAAACCCCTGCTCCAGAGCTTAATCACTCACACCTCTGTTGTCATGTGGATACTGGTGGGCTTGAAAATAGAATTGATAACAAATACTAAATGGATCACCATTAGTGTAGAAGTGAAATCACCATTCTAATAAATGGAAACTAGACTGATTTGTACCTACTGAGGTCTTACTGTTCTCAAACTTATAGCTCAATTTAATGACAAAGATCTTTTAGTCTCCCACAAAATTAAGTAGGTTTCTTCACCAAAATAGTTTTGTAAGCATTTTAAAGGTTAATGTTCTCTTTTGAAATACATACATTAATGTGGTCTAGCACGTGTATCTCTGTTCTTCTATTTCAAAAACTTTAACACTGAATTTCATTGAAATATGGCAGTAGTCTAGCATTGCTAAAATCTTTCCATCCTTGCCTCTCTGGAGGGATATTTTATGCACCTCAGGAATGATCCATTTCCTATACAGGCAAGAAACAAGACCCTGTTAACACTTTTTCTGTTCTTAATTTCTCTGTATATAACACATGTTAATCTGAGAAAAATTCTGTTTTGTTCTGGAGATGTTCAAATCTCATGTGAGAGAGTTTTCTGATGTTGAAGTTACATTGTTATGTAAACACAGAGGTTAGCAGCCGTAACTGTACAATCACGTAAAAAGGATTCTTGTATGACATTAAACATCAGTCTAATGCCTAAACAAGGTACTTTGAATAGGTGAGACCGACCTTACTCTTAATTCAAGTGCCATAATAATGAGTTTGAAGTTCCTGTTCAGAATCAGTCAGGATAGGTATTTTAAAACTGATACAATTAATATAATTGCATTAGTCGTCTTAATGTTTAAAGGGAAAAAAGCCGTTGTGTCAGAGATGCACATCTGAAGGCTTTCTGTGCAAAAGCTCTGGGTTAAGGTGCCAAATTCCTCCTAGATACAAATTACCCAATCCAACCAGGAATCAAACTTGCAATCTTTTAATCAGAAGTCAGGGACTTTATTCATTGCATGGCTGTCAGAAGCATCCAATGCCTTGGCATTTGCTCCTGGTTAACTTAGATAAAACCCTGATCTCCTATTCTCATGTCTTCTCTCTTCCCTGCTCCCCTCTTCCACAATTGTTTTAAAAGAACAAACTAGAATGTTATTCAGAGCTTTTAATTCCACTGTTTTGTAGGGAGGTGCAAGGCTCACAGTCACAATGGCTGAATCTTTTTGTGTTTCAAGCCTAAGGTTGCCTGTATACTACACTAATTTCATGGTTTTCAGAAGTGCAGATGGAAAAAGAATTCAATCTGTGTCCACTAGTTCTCATTAAATAGGAATAAAAATCTCAGCTAACCTTTTAAAGTGATTTATTTCATTAACTGATGATGTTATAGATTGGTCTTTCAGAGAAAACAAAAGTCTTATTGCCAAACAAGTCTTCTAAAAGGTTGGAGTTCATACACATGCTATGGTCCTCTTTATGCAGCAGAATGCAACTTAATGAAGGGCTTTGTTCATGGTATTCAATAGATATCCAACCGGTCTCAGCTCTGCTTGCTGCTCAGTACTGTGCACCTCACTGAGCAATACTCAGCAGCAACTGAGGCTGAAGCAGCAGCCACTGATACAGATATTTGAACTGTTACACAACCAATTGTCAGACGGCATTGATGCTGTGGACCAAAAGCACAGAGGTGCATAGGAAAGCTACCGCCCAGCAGTCAGCTGTGCAGAGGTGACAGGACTTGTATGTATATGGTAAATCACAGAAAAGTAACAGGACCCTGAATATCAATGGCCAGATCAACAAGTCACCCAGCTCCCTGTAGCAAAATCCTCCTACTGACTAGCTGGCGATACAATTTCTGTTCTTCTTTAGACGAAGACTTAATTCTATCTATTCACAGCAGAAATGCCGCTTATGTGTAGCTATTTAATGGCATGTGGCACGTCCTGAGCAAGGACTTGTCTCTGCATGACAGTTTCAGAGCAAACAGACTGAAGGAAAGGATACCTGTGTCAACAAAATGGAACCCTGAGATCTTCCAAGGTTTGCAAATGTCTCAACAACACTTAAGTTAGTTCTAAAAATGTGCCAATATCTGATTGAGAAGAGTTGGTTCTGTCAGTAGGCAGTTGCCAAACAAGGGCAAGAACATCTACCTTCAGCAAAACATCCCTCTCCTTTTTAAAAACCTGATTTAGAAAAAAAAAAAAAACAACGTACCCCTGTGGAGTAATTATTTATTTCTGCAGTAAATTCCATAGAACTGGCTTTCCAAACTAATTTTACAGGCTGTACACATGGTTCTGTTACAAATTAACTGAATTTCATATTTGAGCCTTGACAAACAGTCACTTAAGTAGAAAGGACAACTTTATGCCTTCCAGCCCTGTAGATTTTGGTAACATACCATATAACCTTATATTTCTCCCTCTTTATTTATTCTGTTTTAAACTAGAATTCTACAACCTCAACAAGTAATTTAACCTTGCCTCTAGAAGTAGTACCACCTACAAGTTACCTCAGTTTATTTCACATAGTACATTATTTTTTATAGTGGATTATCTACTGTAACACTGAGTATGGTCTAACATTTTATTTAGATATGTATAAAAGGAATAACTTCTGCTAAACATTTTACCAAAAAGAAGTCCACTAAGATGGACTTTCTTCTTGAAATCAGGTTTAGAAGATTTATTGACTATAGATTAAATCACCCAAATTCTACCTTAATTCATGTATGGCAATGTGAATGTACATTTTACACACATTAAAGTGATCTCTCTATTTTTATTTCTATTTTACCTCTCATTTTAAATAGATTATAAATAATTCCAAATGCCTGCAAATAAAATACAAACATAAGAAAAAAAAAAAAGATTCCCCAAGTGTTCTAATAACCCAGTTGTATCTTCTTTCACAGCATTATCTTCAGTGTGCAAATTAATTATACTGCATAAACTCCTTTCCAGTTTCTGAACTGATAACCCCCTCTATCACCTGTTATCTCTCCTCCCAGAAGCACATGGACATCTTGCAAAAACAGGGTTCCAGCTAATTAAACTGAAAGCCAAGAACACTTCAGTGACAATGCAAGAATGAAGAGGAGAGGTTTGATGACCCTGGTGAAGTATCACAAGATATCAGATGGGACGATCTTCTCTTAAAACCGACACCTACAATTATCTCCAGAAAACAGATATTCAGAACTAGTCATGGATAGAACTATAACATAATCTAAGCAAAAACCAGCACTTAATCATGTGTTTGAAGTGTGCGCTTAGGAAGTATTCTTCCATGAAAATAGGAAGAAAAAAATTATACAGGATAGTAGATACATTAACTGCAGACCAAGTGTTGGCAGTGAGTTATAGCACTGGATGAAAATCAGTGGATCCATTTACCACCACAGAAAATGGTCCCTCACTTAGTATTTCCTTGGATTATGATATGAAGCCATTTGAAATTGTTGTTTACTATAAGCTCATATGTTTAAGAAACTCTAATTTTAGATAAAATGCAGCGATTTATTATAGTCTGACATGCAATACTAATTAATATCTCATCTCAGTTCAAATAGCATTTACGGTTGTACTGAGGTGGTTTGGAGTAATCCACTAGGACTAGAGAAATACAGTTGAAAGTCTCTCTTCAATGAAAGATTTGCTTCTCATAAAAGACAATGAGCATGTGGAACCTGAATGATCTCTTAATATTTTCTTCAATATTGAATTAATAGAAAGACATCAAAATATTACAGAAGACAATACTAACCTGGCTTTCCAAATACCACAGCTTTTTAATTTTGCCCTTTTTGCATTTTTTAAAACCATATATTTTCTGAACTGATGCTTTTTCTCTCTTTAATAGTAGCTACAGACCGCACACAATACCTCTGAATCAAATGGATGATACGGCACTGTAGGTGTTGAAGGAAACCATACATCAGTAAATGCAATTAATGTACTTTAGATATTCCACTATTATTTCCATCCAGTTATGAATTTGTATCATGAATATAGTTGTAGCTCGTCAAAATACTAAAATGTTTATGAATCTGGAAACTTTTTCATTGCATGTTGGGAAAAAAAAAAAGAAATAAAATGCTCTGGGAAAAAGAAATCTTCAAACTTACAACTTTCTCAGAACTGGGATATAACTGTCTTAATACCAGATATTCTAGAAATAGGCACTATAACACAGTCTGTATAACTATATATAGTGCTATAACTATAGCACTGTAACACAGTTTGTAAAATGTGTCTCAATCTTCTTACACACCAGTTTTTATTTATAAGATTTCAGTTGAATCCTCCAATTGCTAAAACTCGCTGGCATTTAATTACATATACTACTAGAGGCAAACTTGATAAGGTTTCAGTGCTTAGCTGCAAAATCTTGAGATATTTTTTATCTAGGAGGATGAAAGTCATCTGTTGCTCAAGACTGATTTACGAACACACCTGTCAACAAATACTTGTCATGAAAGGCACGCGTGGCTTTGATGCTTAAATCATGTCATTCCTTACCTATCATGTACTAGATTAAACCCAAAGCCTCATCACAGCAGTGATCATTAAGTTCAAACTAGCTAAAAAATTGCCACTGTCTCCTGGCTTACATCTCCCAAGGCAGCTGCTTTCTTTGGGTAGAATGAAAGTCTGAAAGGATGCGGTAAGGCACCGCAGATATAACAGAGTCACCTAATCAGTTATTTCAGACAAGCACATCAAATAACTCCGAGCATAACAAAATCCATCCTAACACCAAATGTGCTCATGTCCCTCTACTCCTGTGGATGGCTGCTCCAGAACCTCATTCCATTCACAGTTCTTCTTAATTTCCACTATAAATTTATTCAGGGGCACCGTATACTCATTTTTTGTTATGCCAGCATCATTCATCATCTTAAATAGCTCTTCCACCTCCATAGTATTTGTCACTGAAGTTTTATAGAAAACTCTACCTCTATTTTTTGGCTTGGCAAATATCAATTTTAAACATGAAGATACTGATTCCCTTAGTGCCTCTTTCTGCTGTTGTTCTGTTAAAGGGGGAGAGAAACCAAAGTCTTTTCAACAGCTGCCTGCAACTATAGGATTCTCTTCTAAAATCATCCCCTCTAGGAACAAACTTGACTCCTCTAAGGACAGAAAGATACATTTCCCTACCATATGCTTTAAGAACATATATGCACGCACAAAAACTAGGCCGTTTGCCTAGGTGTCAGCTGCCCTAGCTTGAAAGTGCCAATTATCACATTTATATTTTGCTATGGGCTAGACTATACTTTCAGAAGATACTAGGCAATCACAGAGAAAGTAATTAGGATGGATATTGCCACTCGTTGTTCAGATCACTTAATCACATTTTTCTGCTTTGAGCTAAGAATGATTTATCATAATTTCCTTGACAAACTAAATGTAATACACAGTGTTTCTCATTTTAAGAAGCAGGCTTTTTCTTCCAAGTATTTATCTTTGTTTGAAATGTTCCTGTTAATACCGAGTCTCCAGATGAATCAACGTATATTGACAGGGATAATATATGATTCAAAACTGAAGCTACTGTCATTTTGAATCTTAGGAGAGATATTTTATTCTGAAATACTAATACTTCCATGATTCTACTCTTACAGTAATTTTCCAAATTAATTGGAAGGTCATATTTACATTCACTGCAATCTAAACAGAAAATGGTTTTATAAATGTATTTTTAAAGCCATTTCTAATATCTCAAATCAGTATATCTAATGAATTAAACCTTGAATTCAACTGGCTTCTTTCTGCAGTATAGAAATTATACTGATCTTTCTGAAGCATTATGTTGCTGGGTAACTCTATTACAGACATGTGAGAGTATTTGAAATTAATTCTGTTTGTATGTGAAAAACAAGTCTATTTATTTACATATATTCCTTTTGGTCTCCTTGTCAATACAGTCATGCCATTTTTCTTTCCAATCTGTCCATCTAACACATTCTTCACATGAAAAGGAACTACAGCTGAGTGCATTACACAGTCCATGGCAACATGGAAGTGCCACGTTCACTGTAGGGGGTTACCTTTTCTTCATGTTAAACATTTCAGTAATTCTGGCTCCCAGCAAGCTCTTCAGGGCTTGCTAGGAACCAGAAAGTACCTCTACTACTTATTCGTTGCATAAAGTACATGTTATTGCTTTTGCTGATTGTTGTCCCTGACAAAATGCATTGCCTGGCTAGCCAGCCCTTACCACAGCATTTGCCAGCCCTTACTATCAGCCCCCAGCTCCCCCGCAACTGTCCCAGACACTGCTGCCCCTGCACTGGGGGTGGCTGGGTGCCACTATGCTGAATTCACACCTGTGAGCAGCATAAATGTGTTGGTTTCCTCAATTCTATCATGACTGTTCCATGACAGAAAGGTTTAATACTAAGATAGACATGAGAATTACTTGGCAACCTTCAAGTTTAGGCTTTTGAGTATGAAACTGAAAAAGAAAAAGGGTTGTTTTATAGTATATAAGGAATATCATTCCCATTTCCATCTGACAAGAGAGCTCATTCCTCGTTACTCCAATTATCACAGGCAGAAATTAATCCCTTGATGTCACCTAGTACCCGAGAGTACTTGCTGGACTCATCTGACCTTCTAAATTATCCTTAACACGTAATCATTTTTATGTCTTTCTAACTTTTTACATACATTTTAGCATATACAAATACCATTGAATGCTACAACTACACATACAAAGAGTTTCTTCTGCCTAGTTCAGACTTAATCATGCAGGAGATACAGGAATTATCAAAAGACCTTTGCACTGTCCTGGGAGTATTTTTTCTACTTGTCTATAGAGTAATTTTCTATTTGTCTTGTTCATCCTGACAGCAATCAGCTCTTACTAAATACCAGCTGTTCACATAGATTATTACATTGGATCTCTATCGTATTATTAGTCACACAGACTACTAGAGCAACTTTTCTTACCCCTCTAGTGGCATGGTTCCCAAGCTTTTACTATGGCGTGCCTCTGATAAAATGCTATAGCAAAACTTATGATAAAAAAATCTACAATTCAGAAGAGGGAAACCAAAGATTCAAACTTCTAGATTCTCTCTAAATTAATTCCCCATTTACCTCTCCTGCTGGAGAGCATAACAGCTGTGTTAGTACCTAGGAATTCAGAGGGGTAGCTTTATAGGAACACATCCATAGGAACTCTTTTGGGAAAAGACGGTTTTCAGAGGATCAAATCACAATCTAAGTTCACAGCTGAACAAAAGCTAGAAAATGGGAGAGAGCCATCAGGCTTGAACAGGTACTTGATTATTTCCAAAAGATTTTGAATGGAATTGCATCCCAAAGAACTACTTTCAAGACGATTTTGAGATCCAGCATCTCTGCTGTATTGAATGACAGACATTATTGCAAATTTAAAAAAGAAGATAAATCAAACACGCCTACGTACATACGGTTTGGGGTTGGGTTTTTTTTTTTTTTTCCTCAGATACAATTACCAAAAGCCCCTACATATTCCAGGTAAATAATAAAACTGTGAGGTATGCAAAAACTGCAAGTATTTCCTTACTTTTCACATCCTGCATATATTCAAATGGCAAAAAGACTACAGAAGTCATTATGTGAAATCTATACTAAAATTCATGCAGATCTTAAAATAAATGAGAAGGTTATCTTGATTAATAATTATCTTTCAAATTTTTAGGTTTCTGAGATTTTTCAGTGGTACCAAAGACGTGTTAGGACTGTCAAAGGACTAAATAATATTTCATTAGGAATAATATTTACATTATTGTACAAATAGTTGAAACAAGCTAGCACAATAGAGAACACATATCAAAGACAAACCTGTCACAACTTATGGGATCTGATTCAAAGTCAGATGGGAACTCCATGAAAAGATTCCCATTGTCTTACAAATAGGCTTTCAGTCAGGTCAATTGGTAGTACTTGCGTACTGACCTCTTCATGACAACTTCATTCAGTGGTATTAGTCAAAAGAATGGCTGTTGCTGCCTTGACTTATTTTTTGCCCCTGTTTTTACTAGGTTATGTCAAAATTGTAAGGTTTTCCTGTAGGTTTGTTTGTGCATCTGTTTGGTTACATAAGATATGCATTCAATTTGAAACTTCTTATCAATAAAAAAGTGTCTTTACAGTTACTTCAGAGCAAAGAACCATCAGAAATGTTATCAGAGGATTTAAAAATAATATTAATTACTACAGTTAAGCCATCACATGAAACCACACTATATGATACCACTATTAACTCCAGAGGCCATTCAAAGACTTATTTGTAGCAATTTCAAAGGCCACAGATCCCCCGTTAATTTAAAATATCTCCCTTTCCAGACTGATTTATCTTTTTCCCACTCAGCATTATTACGTTCACTTGAAAGTTTTTATAATGCATTTTGCAGTTGTAGATATCTTCTTTTAATTAATTCACCAACAACTGATGTTCTCTTTTCATAGTAATGGACTGATCTAGCACTGTGATAAACTGCATTTATCCAAATCAAGGGGTGAAACTCTACATATGAAAGGTGTATTTGGGTACCAGGCGATTGCTGAGAAAGTATTTATGAATTAGAACCAGTGTTTGATGTAAATACTGTATAAAGAACGGCATTATGCATCAACATTTGTTTGGTTTATGTTTTAGGTTATTAGCGAGTTGGACAGATAAAACAAGTTCAATTTTAGGACTGCTGTTTTGATAATCTAAGAGTTTCATACATAATTTAGGCCTGACCTCAGTTTTGCCTCAGACATATAAAGCACATTATATAGAAGAAAGGAAATCAGTTTTAAAAATAATCTTGTACTGCTATATTGATGAAGTGATCTAACTTCCTAATTGATCCAGTAGCCCATTACACACTTTATATCGCTCAAGATTGATTAAGTGATAATTGCATTTGATGTAGGTCTTACACCATGAAACAAACAGTTCATCACACCAAAAAAATGATGAGGCTGCAGGCTGGACAATCGATTGATCCACGCAACATTTATCTCATACTCTAAAATATCACTAAATACCATATTCCATTAGAAAAATGCACTATTTGGGCTGTTATTTTTAACCCTTTCCTGTAATGTTCATAGATAAGAATATTCATGTGATTAGTTATGCTCAAAGAGTAACTTTCCTAACACTTTACAAATACATTGGAAAACCAGCAGATGATCAGGCCAGTGAATGCCCAGACATCTGCATCTGGGTCTCATTTGAGTGAATGCTGAAATGTCAGACATATTTACACTGCCTTTTGTGGACTCTAGATTATGGGTTTGGTTTTGGTTTATATTGACTGTCAAAGTAAGTGTGTAAAGTAACAAATCTAAACCAACCAACCACCTACCTTGATTTTTTTCAGTTAATTCTGTGTTCATCGGTAAACAGTGCTCCTTCAAAGTCAGTGTGTGGGTAGTGTCAGGGACAGATTTTGCCTTGTCTCCTGACTAGAGAAACAGCACCAAAACCCACCACAAAGGGCAGTTATATATATATATATATTGTTTCCAGTAGTTTGCTTTAAAGTTCTTCTGTCAATTAAGTTGCAAGAAATGAAGTTCATCACGCTAGATCTCTTCCCCCTCCCTCAGAGGTTGCACTAAGCTGGTGTGGTGCAGCCAGTGCGACATGAAGCAGCTATAAAATGAGAATTACAAAAAGTGAACTATTAAATCACTTGTCTAGCGCTCATTTTCTGATCTTAGTTGCATGGAGGTTTATCATAAGCATTGATCCAGGGAATTGCTCTGATTCAATGAGTGTGCAATGGTAAGTGACTTATGTTATGTAGTTCAAGAAAATAAAGGAAGGGAAGAGCATGTTAAGTAAAGCGACTGTGAAGAGACCTGTAAGATACAAATGAATTATTAACCCTTGTACATGATATTTCATATATTGTTTTATACACCTGCTACATCTGAAGTATTCACACAATGCACATGGTTTATATTGTCAGGATCCCAAATCTTCCATTCCCTTTGAAACATTAAGATCAATGGAATGGGGCTTAAAAACAGCTGCAAATTGGATGCAAGAATTTTTCAAATACCTATTTTTCCTCAAAAATATAACAGTGTATCAAGAAACTACTTGCTGTAGGATCTCATTGATTTTCAAAGTGTTGGAATACTGCTTTCTTGATGCTGAGGCACATGATATTGTGTCATTTAAAGCATGGACTACTAGTCTAAAACCTGTCATGTCAGTCAATAACAATAGCTGCTCTCAAAGTAAGCTTTTACTTGCAGAAACCCGTTTTTTGATTGTAAAAGTACATTGGTGCTGAATATTTGGAGCAGTTAGCACTCCCTATAGGATAGAGAAAACCTCAAGAGAGACTTCTAGAACAGACAGGAAAAAACCAGAAGCAATAGCTGAGCTGGAGGAATGGAAATAACCTATCCTACACCCTGGGCCTATCTTTTTTTTTTTTTAATATTTTTCCTGGTCAGTGTTTGTAATACATTCAGAAAACTAAGCAGAAAAGCTTTGCTTTAGTTCAACATATTTCAACTTATCTGTAGTTCCATAGTTCCCAACCAGACTGCAAACTGCATCCAGAAATAGCCTGTGTGAACCAGGTCAGATGGGATAATCCTATTTTTAAAAAAAATCCTATCATGATGTGAACAAACTATTCAAAATGTTCCAACATTAAAAAAACCCACGAAACAGGACATGTTGCTATGGATGCCTGGCTATTGCTAGGACAAGGATAGGGAGGAGTTTCTTGCCAGGCTCCAGCTCGCCATTCTCTTTCCAAATCATCTCAATAGTTCCTCACTTTCTTTGAAGGCAGCACACTAGAAATATACCCAGAAGTAAAACTTGGCAAAAAAAAAAGTTAACCAAGCCTGTTAGAAAAACTGCTGGAAAAGAGCATTGGTGTAATTTCCTTTTCTAGGAAAAAGCTGTTCCTCTGCAGTGTTCAAGGGACAGCCTAATCCATTGTAACCTCTCATGAAGTGCCACAAACGTGATCTTGAGTACTAGGTTATTATTCTTGGACTCAAGATTTAAGAGAATTAGGTATTCTTCTAAGCTGAAACAACTCATTGAAACACATTTCTTAAATTGCCCAAACCAATGGATTAGGCTTACTCTTGCTGGACACAACTCTTTGCTAGAAGGCCAAGGACCCCATTTTAAACATATCACTGCAGTTTTCTTTTCTACCTATTCTCTGACACCAGGAAAGGTTTAGTTCATGTTATAACTTTAGTATCATTACTCTTAAGGCAGTCAATGTTTAGATGTACTTCCATATTAATTACACTGCCTGAAAAGCCTGCTGCTTCCCCATTGAATCCCTGCCCTATTCATTTCATTTTGAATACAAGGATGGACAAAATTAAGATTTCACAGTCAATCCAAAATGGTATTTTCCAAACTTGTAAGTCTTTCCATTGCAATCTGAATATGTTTTTATTTATTGTCATGGTTTAACCTCAGCCAGCAACTGAGCATCACAGAGCTGCTCAACTGAATTCCCCAACGCAGGTGGGATGGGGTAGAGAATTAGAAGGCGAAGTAAAAAAACTCGTGGGTTGAGATAACAACAGTGTACTAGTTTAAATAAAATGAAATAGTAATAATGGTAAGAGATTATACAAAACAAGTGAAGCACAATACAACTGCTCACCACCCTCTGACCAATGCCACGCCAGTCTCTGAGCAGCAGTCGCCCAGCCAGCTTTCCCCTAGTTCATATACTGAACATAACATCATATGATAAGGAATATCCTTTGGGACAGTTTGGATCAGCTGTCCTGGCTGTGCCCCCTCCCAGCTTCCTGTGCAGCTCCAGCCTTCTCAGCTGGTAGAGCATGAGAAGCTGGAAAGCCCGTGACTTAGTGCAAGCGCTGCTTAGCAACTGCTAAATCAGCTAAATCAGCAACAGCTAAATCACACTAAAGCCAAAACCCAGCACTATACTAGCTACAAGAAAGAAGATTATCCCACCTCAAACCAGGCCATTTGTATGTATACATATATTAATAATATATATCATTATATAAACCATTCCTATTAAGATATCGGGATGTCCATGTCCTCTATGACCTTTATTCCAAGTTGAGAACATATTCTTCTTTGATTTACTCCTAGTTTTGCATTTTTCTCTCTAACATTACCTTTTTCCTGTGACATTTATCACACTTAATCTTGGATACTTTTGCTTCTCCTTCCTTTAGTAACACTGCTTTCCTTTTGTAATTCTCCCATAACTTTAGATGAAAAGCGCTGAGCTAAATATCAATTACTGCTGGTATGCAAAAGCTCCAGCTCTACGTTTGGAATCGTAGAGATGGAAGAACTTGCAGGATAAGGTATTTTTCATTATTACAGTCTTTGCTTGAACATACATAACAAATGTGCTTGACAACCCAAGTATGAAATTGCTACAGGCAAAGGGCATTAACAAATTGGCAAATCTGGTGCCTTAGGGAAGTAACCAAGATGAAGTTGCCTATCGGAAACTGCTGTTCTGCCACTGTCTAAATATACATTTTCTTCAAGTGCTGCAGGGTGTAAACTGATAGTTATAAGTTGCTGAGGGGATGCTGACGGAATGCATTACAGGAGAGTTCATTTGTGATAGCAGAGCAGTACATCAGTGTGCTCCAATAACATATTCAGCTGAACTTTTCTTGGGTTTTAGGAAAGATATTTGCAAACCCTGTATCTTGGATCTGTGTGGAGTATCTTGTCAAACTCACTTATATCTCGTGTAACAGGAACTATTTATCTGTTCACAGACTTATTAGTTTTCCATATAAAGAATATTTTGAGACTGATATCAGGTTGATATGCAAAGTAAAGAGGTAAAAGTATATTTTCAGACTGATATGAAAAAACTTGTTCACTTGGTAAGAGATGGCATAATGTAGAATATTCTTAAGAAAGTAGATGATGGATCAAAGTGTTCAGAGCATTCTAACAAGAATTCTGGTTAGCAGCTGAGTGTGCTTATAGCTATGTATGCTAAGAACATCACCCTTAAGTTAGCTCTACAAATACCAAACAACCACACACACTTTACTGCTACTACTGCTGGCGGTATAAGCGAGGAATGTAGCTTCTGCCTACGATGCACCATCAAAGTTGACAGGATTTATGCAGCCACTCACATATCATAGATGTCAGGGACACTTAGGAGTGGCCTGGTGTTCAGTCTTACAGGACTCTGGTAAATTTGCAACTTCAGACAGATTGCAGTGTTAGTGTTACTGACTTATGGCAGAAAAATTCACACGACTGAGGTGAGAGCACAGATAGTTTCCAGGACTGCGTGTGAATTAACAGTGAAAAACTTAAGAGGCGTATTTCCTGAGAAAGGCGAGAAATACTGCATAAAAGATTTCAGACAAGGTTAGGCACAGCTGAGAAAACAGGGAGTAGCAAACACTATTCAAACATGAAAAGAGAAGCATATCAAAGTGTGATGTAAAAGTGCAATTTTTGTAAGTAATAAACTGTTCAGTGGGAAGCCAGGCAGCAGCAGTCTTTCAGCACTTGAGAATATGTTCATTTGTGATTTGAGCTGTATAACCTGGTTGTTTGCTGTATTTTGATTCTTTCAGAACTTGCACAAAATACCTTCATTAGGGCTTAGCAATGCCATATTCCATTTCCTAATGTGATTGTTGCTTGAGTGGACAAAGCAGTTCTTCCAACAGGCAGCAAAAAAAAAAAAGGAGATTAAGGATAAAGTTTCTCAAAGATCTATCCAAATGGCCACTATGTCTCCACTTTTAAAAGTTATATTGTAGATAATGGAGTCACCTTCAAAACAGAAGCTGCTGACAACTTTCTAGCATGGGATGTCAACCGCTAATTGGGGTTTGAGGATGGTAAACTCTGCTCTCCTCTATGCTGCAGAAAAAAACAGAAGAAATTCCAGTGCCGGCAGTAGTGAAACCAGTGTTTCTAAGGGCAGTACTGAGAGCAGTTGCAGGTGACAGCCTACTGCAGAGACTCTTACGCAGGTATCCGGTGGTTAGTGCATTTCAGTTGTCCATTATAACCCTAATAATAATAGTTTGAACACTATTGAGTCTCTTGTTCAAAACCATGACAAAAAGTTGCAGTACACATTGTGTTACTTACTTCTTTAACCAGTCAGATCTGCTACTGCAAAGGCATTAAAGGAGCCAAATTAACAAAACAGAACAAAATGTTTACACTACATTATACTTCTTTCTATGAGTATCATTTGTGGCATCCTTGGAATACTTCAGAGTGTGACATTTTACCAGTGCCAATCCCAAGGTTTTTCTAATTTTAGATCCTTCAAAATTTCAGTTAATAGAATAACATTCCTTCCACATTGTTTTCTCTTAGTCAAAAGCCCAACCAGGGTTGGGATTTTTTGGGGTTTTTTTTGTCTCAGCTGACCTCACCACAATGCCAAAGCTCAGCATCTGACTTCAATGAAGTGGTCAGTACTAAACCTCAGCAGAGCTAACCCATTTCTGACACAGTAACAGTTACTATTACAATTCCTACTAGGGGAAAAGGTTCAGCGCTGAAGCATCAAATATACAGCAGAGTTATGTTCTCACAGACCCTGGGCAAAGGAAAACTAATTAATGAAGTTACTCTGCAGCATAAAGTCACTGCTGTTGTCACTGATGCAAAACTGCAAGCAGAGGTAAACTGTGCACATCTAGAGACCAAGAGGGAAAACATATGGACCCATGCTAAAGAACACATGAAAGAGATGTTGCCTTTGCATTTTTTAAATTACCTGTATGTCTGGTTGAGCAGTTTCCTACCAAATCATGATCATAAGTCAACTGTTTCAGTGATCACTAAAGGATCTCTGAATTTTGAAAACTGCTGAGAAATAATCGGACTTCAAGATACCCCACACTGCCTATAAATTAAGGCAATAAAACTCCTTAGTTTCTTTGTGGAAGAAAACAGTTCACAGCATGTATCTCTGGGGAGTTTCATAAAAAATCAAAAGCAGCAGCTGTTTCTGTCTCAGAGCTCTGTGATTACTGTATACGATTAACTAGTAACCCCAGTGCCTTTACTGGGTAAATACTCACATTACAATAACCAAAGGCATATTTGGCATGTGAGTGGCAGCCATATTAAAGGAGTTGATTAAATCACTCTAGTTCTAGTCCCTACGTCAAAAAAACCTAACCCTTCTTTGTACATGAGAAAGCAACTGACTGAAGAATATGTTAATTCTAGCTAAATCAATTTCAAATTTTTAGAGCTGTGCTAACTCTTATTTCCTCTTCACTGGCTTGCAATTGCAAAAATAAATCTGAGGATGATTACTTAAAAAAAAAAAAAGAAAACACAAAACACCACAAGTCTGACCTTTTTTCCTCTGTCTTGGAACCCAGCATGTTTGGGAGAATGATGTATTGGAAATTTTGGTGTCCAGCTTATATTTAACCTGCTAGGGATGTATATCCAGTCAGTATAGGTGCTTGGTTTTTTGGATGGAATATCCAGAAATGAGAAAGCCACTTATAAGACTAGAGATATAAAGCAGTAGTATGTGATATACTGTATTTCATAAGGAGGTGAGCAAAAAATGGAAAGTGTCGATCGAACTCATAGTTAGAATTTGTGACAGGAATAGCAAAAGATTAATTCCCTCAGCAGATTCTGTTTAACTTCATTTCAGAGTGTGCTAGAGTTCCATATTTCTTAATAGAACAGGATCATAAACTTTATTTTTCAGAAATAATTACTACTTTAGAGATATTAAAGCATCAGTGTAATGTCTTACCCACATGAGCAAATATATGTGGCTTTCTAATAAGGATGTCAGAGGTCATTTATTTCGCCATTTTCAAAGAACCAACAAAGTCCTTGCCGCTACCAACTGAAGAATGCACATATTCCTAGGTACATTTTCTTTTAAGTAATCTTCCTTAGAGAGTCAAATAAAAAATAAAAACCAAACAAACAAAACCAGCAGGTTTTTAGGCCTCTCATAGGAAAAATATTCTTTTGATTATAAGCTAAACATAATCAGCTTGTTTATTTAGTGTCTTGCATAGTTTCTTCATTTCTGTAACTGGCAGTGTTTGAGTGGACCAATTACAGCACCTTTCAACACAGTGGTTAAAATGAGTAATAAGCCCAAAAGCAAGTGCTAAATATGAAAAGAGTGCTCAATAAACCATAAATAATAAAGCATTTAAATCAATGCAAATTAAGTGGTGACAAGACAGATAGTGCTCAGCACTGTAAACCTGGCCCATGACCCTTTAAACAACACAGATTATTCACAACATTTGTGTAGTGCTCAGGAATAAAGCTCTCTGAACACATAAGATCAGCGCAGTGGCAGCCTACATTCTTTCTGTATGGGCAGAAGATTGGCAACAGGATTTACATTTTTAATCTTGCCTAAACAGAGCATAACATTTTCCAGCAATCCCCAGTGGAAAGTCACACAGGTGAAAAATAAAATTTCTCCTTGACATGGTCAAGCAATTTATATTAAGCTCTATACATGTTCAGTTCAGGTCATACCTACAGCTACTGATCAGCAGTTGAAACTGACTGGCAAATCTGAAAAATGACATTTAAACTGCCAGAAGCTGTGACTTCCTTCAAAAAAATGCCCAAATATTTTCTTCATTAGTTGAAACACTTCAACAGATGCAACAGAAGGAAGAAAATAAAGGCCAGTGCGACCTATTTGAAATTATTTCAGAAATCAGTCACAAGTAACAGAGAAGTTTCATGAAGCAGCATAAGGCCTTCAGCTAATCCTTCTATTTATTTAAATAAGTGAAACCCTTGACTGGTGAAATCAGAAATGCAATAGAGGAATATTCAGCTCAACCCTCTCCAACCTCTTAATGATCAGTAAACAGCATCTGAAAATGTGAAAAATTGCAGACAACCTTGGCCTGCTTTTCTCTGCTGCATCAAGAGATGGTTCTTTTGATATAAAAAACTAATTGAAATACAACTTTTTATTGAACTTCAGGAATTTCAATGAAGTATAATCAGTTTTTACGGTCTTATTTGGAAGAGAAGGACATTCAAAACAGATTTAACAGTTTCCTGATGATTTTAACCCCAAGTTAAGGAGAAAAAAACACAGAAAACATAGTATCAAATAGGTACCAAAAACAGATGAAACGTTGATATGATGGAAGAAAATATTACTATTTTGTAAGAGACCTTTGAGACAGTCATACATCTTACACAAAAGCTTGGCTTTGGGAGAAAGCAGCAGATATTTGTCTAGGAAACAGCCAAACTGAAGAAATTAATACAGCTATTCATAGATATAATAGGCCCATGAAGAGGGAAAAAAGATCTCTAAAGATACAAGTAAGGGGCCAAGAGGTTAGAGCTGGTGTTACCATCACTGCAGCAGCGCCTGGACCGTACTTCTCTTCAGTTTTCATCTCATTTTGACTTACAAGAAACAAACCAGTTGGTGCCAATAGAAATTACACTTTTCTTACCATTTGTCTTCTTTCTTTCTAAGCAGAAATGCTTTTTTAGCTATATAACCCCACTTTTCTCTACAAAATAATGGTGAATTAGAGTACCTTCACCTACAATAAGACGACAGAGTAAGGGAAGGCGCATAAAACATCATAAAGTTGAACCATTGCAGACCATGCAGCTTTTGAGTCAGCCCACGAAAAGCTCTCAGAATAAAGCACGTTTCCTCCTTGACCTTCACCTGCTGCTGGTCTCTGACTCACAACATTGTGTTTTCCCTTGTGGTGAACATTTGTTAAACCTCAGCCTCATTTATCATGAATGCTCACACAGACCTTTCACAGAAAAGAGCAAAATGCCAAAAAGGAATCGGTCTTTTTGACTAGGCACCTGGGCAGACATTACAACAATGACACCTGAGGTGGACCCCTGCTGTTACTTGGCTTTAACCACGTTCCTCTTCCATCACCTTGTTGTAAACAGAGTACCTGCCTGGCAATTTGCTGAAGGTGCCACTTAAAAGAATGAACCGGAAAAGTTGTTAAATACTGAAGACTAAACGACATAAATTTCTCGTACTTAGTTTGTTACAGTGATATAAAGTGGTGATGAGAATAAATGACATTGAAATTTAGCATAGGAAAAAAATAACCATTTCTGTATGTTGGTAGTTCCCAAAGCATAGCCTATGAGAATCCCTGTCCAGCTCGTTGCAAAAAAGGGCAGGCTTTTATCTTTATTTCTAAGTGCTAAATGACATATACGAGAGGCAAAGTTGCAGAGTTTTCCAAAAATCCTCCTTCCAAATAGCATCAGAAACAAGGAGATAAAACAAAAAGGAGGCAACGTCTGCTCTCCAGACTGAATGCAAGCACAAGCAGGAGGAAAACCTGTTCTGTGAAATATTCACCTTGCCAAAGAGTGAACCATTCAAAAGAAGAGATCTCAGTAACTATTTTCCTCATCAAGAGCAGCATACAAGGCCTCCATTGCATTTACAACATTCAGGCTCTAAAAAGTTCTAGCCCTGCTCAAATACTCTTGCTTGATCTTAAGTATAACCACCCAAATCCCAGCATCACTCCCTCTTGTCAGGCTGGTCTTACCACCAGCACCACTTTCACCAGCTAGGTTCACAATAGCAGCCAGGGAAATGCTTACAGGGGCACATGCTGTGACCGTTGGATCAGACGCCTCACTCCACGGACCTGCTCTTATTATGCCACCTTCATATGCTGATACAGCTTCTACCATCCTTCTGACCCCTGGCTCATTGAAGTAAATTCCAACCGACCAAATTCCTAATGCATGGCTACCTACCAGTACTTAAAGCCTGGAATAAATTAGACATAAACCAGATCTGCATAGATGACACAGGCAAGGTTAAAATGAGCTTTTGCCACCTGAAAATGCAAAAGGCACCATGAAAAAGTCAGACATAGCAATCAGAGCTTCTTTTCCACTGAACGGAGAGAGAAAGCTGGGTTCAGTCACTGGAAGTTCCTGCTCCAGGCAACTGCAGTAAGGAGGGGTAAATCACCCTCAGGAAGCATATACTTCCCATCACACACAGAAGGAATAGATGCCTGAAGTTGGGTGAAGTACACTCACCTTTCAGAATCTAAAAATCTTTGTCTTTGAATTCTAACATCCTGTGTGCTTAATTTGGCCACTTCAACACCACCTCCCTTTTTATTAAAAGCAAAAAACAGAATAACAAAAAAACCCCCACACCAACCTTTAGTTTAAATTTATACACAAAAGCAATGGGCTTAATTAGGGGAATTAAAAGCTTAAAACAGTACCCAGAGACAGTTCTCAAACAGAAATGAAAATCAGAATTCATCTGCAAATTAGTTATGTCAAACCATCTGCTGACTTTTAAAAATAACATATGTAACAATACTTCCCTGCTCTGTCACCATACACCATGCTTTCAGCTCCCTTTACGGTCCCTTGTTTTGTGCTTGTCATTGTGGTCATCATTTTAAAATGTCTTCCTTTTCCACTACGGAGATTTTGGGGGTTTTGTATGGAAAATCTTGTGATAATGTTGAATGCCATTACATGCAGCCTTCCAAATAGCTGTTTTAAAGCTTAAATGTATAACTTTTCTAAGTTATCCATTACACAACATTCTATCACATACCTTAATTTGATTCTTCTCTATTATAACCTACACTTTCTGGTATCTAAATTGCCTTCATGCTGACTTGCGTTGATTTACTAGCATGTAATTTACACCATTTCTGACACCACTAAATTTGGCTCAAGTAAAGTTCCGGCAAGTGGTAGCAAGCTGTGCTACAGATAGATTTGCTGGGACGGACCAGATGGTAAAACTCTGTTTTGCAATTGTACTGGGGGATAAGGGGTGGAAATGACAAGACAAGAAAACAAAACAAGTACTCACAAGAGAGAGACTAGGAACTACCAGGAACAAGGAGGCACAGTTAGGAGGCAAATTAGCCATATTTAGGGAGCCCTTTTAAATAAGGAGATCTTGTTCCCTACAATAACTCCTCAGAACTAAGCTTCATTTATTATAACTCAAGTAGAAGGTATACAGACAAGCACCTTGTGTTCACTGAGGCGATATGAATAACATCTCTTAGCCAAATCCTCTCTTTCACTGAATAACTGTGGGAAAGGGGAGAAGAGACCACCCTGGCTTAGGTTTGTCAGAGCCTAGCACAGGGGGGTTCTGATTCCCAGGGGAGGACTTATACCTGGTAAAACATTTAGAATGTGCTTATTCTGCCACACAAAGTATGCAACCTCAGGGAGATAATTGGAATCTGAAATTGTCAATATCTGAAAAAAAGGTAAAAGAAAAAATTCACAGTTACATAAGAACATAAACTGAGATGTCTCTTCCTTTTGTTAACTGAATGTTAACTGAAGTAGTGCAGCTATTCTTATCCACCCAAACAAAAGGATAACAGATCTCCTGTTCCGTAAGTTAAAATTCTTATTGTATATGCGCACTTCAAATAGCCAAAGCAAGAATGAGGAACTTTGTGTGTATCTTTCAGGGTAAATTCAGGTGAAGGTGACCCATGGTGATTTGCCTTGATATACAAAAGGTATAAAAAATTTAATATTTATCATTCTTGCAAATAAGAAAATATGAACAGGCCTATGTTTTCATTCTTCTTGTAAAAGGCACAGTTCTACAAACTAAGAGTATAGTACCATGAAGTAACCCATGGCTAGGGAAAAATGCCAGAAAAATAGAGCTCCTGCCACTGTTGGATTCAAAGTTATTGACATACATTACAGTTCAATGCAAGTTTTGTTGAAGTTGACTTATTTTGTGGTATATTTTTGGAGAAATAAGTGTTTTGTTTTGGTTTGCTTCTTAAGTGGAAGAGAGAACAATTTTGAATTGGATTCTGCTGAGGACTTTGGGTGGTTTGTCACTGTCATTAGTATTAAACTCATTTTGTAGCATTACACTGTAAGCAGTAAATGATGTGTGAAATAAGAGAATTAAAAGAAAGACGAGTGCCTGCATGCTCAGAGGACAGAGTTCGTAGACAGCTGGCTGCTGGGGTTGTATCCTGCTGTGCTGGACAACACACTGTAATATTCTTTTCCAATAAGAAAATACCTATGAGGTTCAGAGGTCACAGAACTGGAAGAAATTCCTGCGCTAATGAAGTTTCCACTTCCAGGATTTATTTATTTACTGGCACACACACAGAGTATTCTCCTTTCATTAACCTTCTCTTCCCTCCATGCATTTCCCCCCCCCACCTTTTTACAGCATTCCTCGTATTCAGTGTATTTGTTTACCTGACTGTATTATGGCATTAAGGTCTTCCAACAGTGCATTCAAAAAGTTTTGCGTCCAACAAGCACAGGCCCTATAAATAGCATGTTTTAAAGAAACCTTTAGGAAGGTCGGTTCCTCTTTCCTTGATCTTCAGTCACAGAGACACTGGACTGCTGTCCAAGAAGAGCTGAAGTGAGTTAAAGTGGCTACGCATCACTGCCAGGATTCAGGGCAGAAGCATTATCAGATAGAGAAGAGTTTGCTAAACAAAGGACGTCACAGTCTCTTTTCACCTATGTTGGTTTTCCCAGCCTAAAAATGTAGCAGATCACAAAATGTGCACCCTATACAGTGACTCATGAAAAATGTCCCTTATTTGGCAGGAACGTTCACTCTGAAATTCCTCCCTGCAAAGTCATGTTAGTTTGATAACAAAAAAAACCCCACACTTTAAGAGCCACAAATTCCACACACAAAAGATAAAAGGACATTTATTTTCCATATTGTGCAGAAGAAATAAGATGGACAAAGTTGTCAGCAGGCAACTCTTTCTAGTAATGCTGCCTTTTGAGTAAACATATAGGAGCATAATGGTAATAAAGTGATGCCAGGTCCTATGCCATTCTGACATAGCTCTCACATCTGCTGGAATTTTTTATTAAATATCTAGAATAAATATTTGTTGTATTTTTATGTGATGTTTGTATTGTATTTAAACCAGTTTAGACCTGTAAATCAAACAGAAGGAACCTGGAACTGAGAATATGTTTTTGTTAAATACACAAATAATCTCATAATATAAGGTTCAGGACATTATATGGCTGTTTTAGAGAAAGTACAGGAAGTATTGCTTTTGTAAACATTTTTTTTGGTCTTCATATTAATAGATACAAATCTAATCTTTTTTTCTTCCTGGACACCCTGAGCATGTTGCACTTATTTTTGTACAGTACCTGGATAATAATATGAGATTGGAGCTCTAGAAATTCAAAGATCAAATGCAGCACATCCATGGTCATAAAGCAAGCACAGAATACTTGTCTAAATTATTAACCCACAATCCACAAAAAAAATACTAAAGACTTCCTCCACTTTCTGCCAGAAAACCTGCCAAGATGCTGAACTGATCAGAATACCTTGCATACTGAGACAACTGCTCTGAACATGCAACTTTTACCTATGCCTCTAATGTACAAAGCAGCCCTCAGCAAGCAAAATGTCACTGTGGCTGGGTCGAGCAAAACTGGCAATAACTTTTCACAGTAAAAAATAAAATGTACCGAGAACCTGGGGTTAATCTCTTCAGACACAGAGCATGCTTTGAGAATTATTTGTTGTAATTGATTAAAAACACACACAGAGAGGAGAGCAACACAGGGAAATACAAAGACCATTCTGAATTTACATCATGATTTTCACTTTTACCTCTCATTCCAGTAAAAAAAAAAAAGTCATCAGTCAGGCACAAAGTTTATAATTTGCCACCAATTCCAACTCTATTAGATAGGTACTATACCCTGTGCATTTGATGCTCCTTTTCTTAACGTGGTTTTTGTATAAGAATATGTGCGTGAGAGGAGGATATTAAGAAAAGACTTGAAAGATGTATTTCATATTTGAAAATCCCACAAATTTATTTCTAAGCTGTGGCTCCAGTTACAGATCAACACCCTAACTATGGAGTCTGGAAAGAACACTGGTGCCACATTCCTCCTAAAAAATTAGAAAACTCAAAAGTCCAAATACTGAGGTGCTACATTTTGCAATTAAAGATGAAGTAACATTAAGACACTAACTTGTACCAACATATGAATATAAGAAAAATCACTGTCAAATATAATGAAAAAAATAATATTTTCTGCATAAAGAGATGGCAGCATAATGGGTTTGTATCACACTTATTTGATCTTTTACCCAAAATAATAGCATGAATTTAATCTACTATTCTTTTTGCTGGTTATGGTAGCTTACAGTAGAAGACAGGCACTGCACCTATTGCTGACTTGCACGCTGTAGGAAGCTGAGAGCAAGAATTCCATCTTTGCAAGCTTGCTCATAATTTTCAAAAAAATAAAAGGCTTTCACAGTCTTTCTTTGGGTGCTTTCACACACAAATCAGAGTAAGCTGGACTATGCTTTGTGCTGCAAGAGCGAAGAAACTAATTTCTAAGTGTATAATCGGTGCTGTTCAGATATTCTCTACAACCTGTAAAATACTGCATCACAATCTGAAGTGACACTAATGTCATAGGGAACAGTTTTCACCTCAACTATATATATTTTTTTTTTTTTTTACACCAGAAACAGGGAAAAAGGGAAACCTTTTTAAAGATAGATTGTTTTAAGAAATAGGGTAAGGCGTAGGCAAAAAATGCTGACCAGCAGAGCTAAGGAGAGAGGATAAGACCACAAGGACTATGTGAGGCATTCAACATGCCTTGTAAAATAGTCTGTATATTAAATAAACTGCTGATTAGCTAAAAAAGTCACGTAGCAAAGGAGGTGCTAAATAGGTACACGTTGGGAAATGCTCCATAAAGAAAGGAGGACCATGCTTAATAAAGCTAAGGATTTTCTGCTTTAGCCTGCATGTAATAAAGCTGTATTCAGAATAAGAGGGTGCAGTATAGGTTACCTAGTGTGCCTACTCTAATCCTGTGCTAGCACCAAACATATTATAGTTCTGACAGGAATTGTACAGACAGGAAGCACTTCTGGTAGGTTTCCTCTATTTTAATTAGTTTATTACCCAAAATTGGTTTTATACAACTATGAAAAAAATGGCAGGGTTATCATTACCAGGGCAACGGTTAGACAATAACAGTGCACCTGTATTTTAAGGGATATTGAGCACACATTCTTTACAGCAAAAGAAACTGACAGCTCTGATGTGCCTCATTGGAAACTCAGAAAGCTTCACTAGAATTTACAGACCCCCAAAACTACGCAATCCTTAAAACAGTTTACAAAACCTATGACACTAATTCCAACTTACTACCCCCTCCAAAAACACAGTCCCAGAGATTTGTAAAGACCTGACAATGAATCTGTTACAGGGCTCATCAGGACCCTGACATCCGAGTTCTTCCTGGGACTGCTCCTTGTTTACTACCATCCTTCATATCCAGCCTATCATTCATCATCCAAAGCTCCTCTTCCTTCAACTCGTCATTTCCACGCTACCTCCAAGACGACTCTTGGAGCTGACCTCCACCCACATTTCCTAAGATCCAGAAGCCATTGTAGCCTCAGGAAGGGTCCTTGGTAAAGCACGGTAATTCAGCGTTTTCATCCTCAGAGCCAAACATATTCCAGAAAAACAGGTGGAGTGCTTATTGGTTATGGCACTTGAGGAAAGTCATACAACACGCTGAGTAAGCTCTCCTTCTTTGGGTTATGTGACTGCTCAAAGTCATCAGCAAACTAGTGCAGAAGGAAAGAAAAACAGGCTTCCCCAGTAGCTCAGCCTACTTTTTTAGTACAGACTTTCCCTTTTTTATTTATATGATATTGGCTTGAAGGCAGAACATCACGCCCATTCATTTCTAACTGTGAATCATAGTTTAAAAGCCTTTCTTCAATAGTAAATTACCTATCCCTAGAATAAACACAACCCACATGACATGGGTTAATTGAAAGGATGTTTCCTAAGGCACTCATGTCCACTGTGGTGGAGCAGTTTTCTTGTCAGCGCTGTTGAATGGATGGCACCGGGAAAGAGGAATACATAGTAAACACTGAGAGCGAGAAAGCAGACAAATGATGGCAGGCAGAAGCGGGGAGCAGGACAGTGTCTGAATAGCTGATCAGCTCAGGAGTACCAGGGACAAACCTTGTGTGCAGCACTTACGATAACATTCTTCAGCTTCTGAGGTTTCCTTGATGAAAACTTTTTCCTAGTGCAGATTGCCAGGCCATGAATGATTGAAGGTTCTTCCTTCAAGAGACACAAGTAGCCCATATTTTTAGTGTCCCTGGCAGATTGTACCCTCACAGCATTTTTCAGATAACAGGTAAATAATCTGATTTGCACTACAGCAGAAGCAATTCTAAAGTCGTTTATTAGACTCCCATTGAGAGGAATTGAATACTATCCTTTTATAGATGTGTGGCAGATTACTCATCCTTTGTACATCTTTCCGAAGTTCGGCACTTTTATGCAAATGGTTGAGGAATTGGCTCAACTCCAGCAAGTTATGTGAGCCGAGAAGCACAGTAAATCAGTGCACTATCTGTTCTCTGCACATCCAGGTGACTGATCGTTTTCGTTTAGTCTTTAGTACATTTGGCCATACTGAATAACAGTGATGCAAAGACTTTGTTCAAGTCTGGGTTTGGAATTGACTGTTATTTTGCACAACTATCCATAAAGTACTAGCAGCTGAAAACAAGGGTATGGAATACCTTACAAGAAAATAACATGAAAATTAGCCAACGAGTTGGATGCCACTGTGCTCAGGTCTCAGCAACTGAATGCATGGACTTAGCGACAAATATTTGTCTAATATTACGGCAAGCAGCCGCAGTCTCGCATTAAGAAATAGAGGAAACACAGCTTGACTTCCAAGCCTTTCAAGGATTTATTTGCTTGTCTTGGTACCGGGTTCACTATTTTTCTTCTAGTGACAAAAGCGATAAATACTAAAAAGGAAGGATTTCAGTATTTGCAACAGAAGGCAAGAGGGCAAAAGCTATTAAGAAAGAAGGAGCTAGAGAGGACAGTTAAACTACCTTCTTTGCTTCCTTCCTTGGAGTTTAAGGTTATGTCCTCTGGAGATTTTTCTTCTGTGAAAACTTCGTAGTAGTTTCCATTTTACTGGACCATACTTTTAGGGTATGAAATGTGCCTAGAATTTGGCAGCACTTAGAGTTTTAATGACTGTTCAAACTATTTAACAACAATCCATTGGTGATTTACAGGTAACCATCTCCAAAGACTTTTTTAAAGGGGGAAAATATAGTGGAAAACAAAACAAAAAACATTATGTTTTATGAAGTTAGTAGGGTAATTTCAGGTGTGTAAATGGACCACCTTTAAACCACCTCTGCTTCTATTAACAAGACACGCATGACATTACCAGACCAGAGCTACTCTATAAATAAATGAAAGTTAACATAGAAAATTCACTGTCATACATTTTTAATCTCCTACCTTTTTTGGGGTTTTTTTGCCAAGCAGCAGAGCTGACTAACAGCCCGCTACCAAGACTCAGAAACAATGACTTAACTTTTACAGCCAGAGGGAAGAAGAACCTGCCAGTAAATAATTAGGAAAAAGCACCTTGGCCTCCTGTGCGCATGCACGCACGCACACACAGAGAATACTGTTCAGAAGTTTAGTGCCTACATTCCTCACATAAAGTGCTGGCTCAGTCTACATTATTTATCATTATTATTCAATACTGCTTCTGATATATGGAAACATAAGGAGAATAGATAAAGGACTAATAAAAATAAAGCTATGGGGAGATAAAATCCTTTTTAGCTGTACTGAAGATTTTTGCTCTCTCTTTGCAACCTACCTTAAATCACGATACCAAGATATGGTATTTTCAACAAAAGTGGCAGAGTGGCTCTCTAAGTATCATAAATTATGTACAATGTGATCCATAGATATGAGAGCTAGATTTTTTTTTTTTTTTTGGAAGATAAGTACTGCCAGGTGAGATAAGGTGAGTAAGGATGACCTGTATGAAGTACTTTCTGGTTAGAGAGCATTGCCTGTGTGCAGAACATTTCTTAAAAGAACCACAACTCTCTATCCAGTCGCAAACAGATGGATAAATGTGAATGATTGATCTCATCTTCTTTTAGATGCTACTAACTTTCAGAGGTATAATTGTGAAACTGGATGGTAATCTAGGTTAGCGAGCAAGGAGTAAAGATGGTACATTCTACTGCAATTTTTTCTTAATCACAGCACAAAAGATGAAATAGGTATATATCAACAGTGAGACGGGCTAGTAGAGATGGGCCCTAAAGGAGGTATTCTATCCCGTAGTAAATGAAGGTTCCCAGATGCCATTCCAAGACAATTTATGAAAGTGTTGCTTGGGTTTGAAGAGATTGAATGTATGCAATCCAGAAAAGTGAGAAAAAAATAAAACCTAGAAAAAACACATTTTAAACAAATTTATGATTTTCAAAACAACAACAAAAATACCCTGTAAGATACGTAACTTCCTCTTAAATAGATGTAATTTTTGTTTGATGACTTTCCTTGAAAAAGATTTTTCACTTTAACTTCTTGGCTCCCTCAAATGATTATTTTTGTTGTTGTTTTAAAATTTCAGAAAAACGTCAGAATACCTTAGTGAACCTTGAGGCAGACAGTCTTTTTTTGTTTTTGACTGTCTTCTCAAAATTATAAACTGTGTCAGTCTTACATTTGTATTCCATCTCTCTCTTTTGTGTGAACAATGCGCAAATTTTTACAGAAAGCAAAATTCCGGGAAACATATAGAACAACAGAAAGGGTTCAAAGAGAATCTTTAAAATTGTTTTGCTCCCATTTAAAATAAAAGTTCAATACTTTTCCTTGTTCTCCACAAAAGGATCCCTGACAGGCTGTCTCAGAGCCAGAGGGCTGAAAGTTGCACAGTCTGTTAAACCACGGCAGACTGTGTCAGAGCAGACCCATGCAGCGTGTCAGCTACAAGCAAGTCTCTACCAGAACTTCTCAGCCCCGTTTCCTTGATGAAAACGGACTTACACAGTCAAATCATCTGTTCATCTGTCACACTCTCACACATCCTTAGTTTACTGGCCAAATCACAAACTTTGAAAGAGATCTCAAAGGCAGAAAGAATTTTGGTCGGCTTGAAGTTTGAGGTTTGTTGTGGTTTTGTTCATTTGGGTTTTTTGGGTGGCTTGTTTTTTGGGGGCGAGGTGGAACATTTGGTTTTGGTTTGGGGCTTTTTTTCAAATTTCATTAAAATCTCCAGATGGATAAAGGGAAGAAATGAGCAGTGTAAGATGAGCTGTTTGATCTGGTTTGCTTGCTGGCCTGTCAGCACACTCGTAACCCCAGCCAAGTCCAGCTGCCTCCTGCCCAGAGAACGGCATGGGACAGGAGAAGGAGCAGAGAGCATCGTGCAAGACCCAGGGTATGTCCTAGAGAACGTTGTGAGGGAGCGTGAAGGTAATAGGGTGAACACAGGAATTTAATGGAGGAATTTATGAAGGAATGAAGTTTCTTCCACATGAATGTAAGACAAATCTCCGGAAAGCTTTGGTTTTTCTCCTGTTTACAAAAGAACATTTTTAAACTTCATTATCATTATGGAACATTTTAAATACACCAAATTAGGAAGTTCTGGCAGAATTCTGATAAAATCTTTTTTCAGACACCAGTCATGAATGGCAAGTAGTTTGGGCCACCGTAGACACCAGGAGTAGCATTGAAAAAGAAGTGTTTGAGGTACCTAACTAATATTACATAATTAACTTCAAAACTCAAGTACTTGCACTGATTAAACATATTTGAATGGTGAATACACTTCTGACATTAATTAATTGATAATTATCAGTTAGATCATTAGAAATAATTAGAAGGGCTGCTGAAAAGAGAATTTCTTGTGGTACGGACTACAGAAAATATATAAAGGTCAACTAAAAGCGAATACTGGGGTCTTTCTTTTAAGGCACAGAATTAATAACTGTATTGAGACAATTTATTTCAGAGAGAGAGGAAGTTATCTTCACGAAGTATTCAGAGATTGTGAGATTTTTTTCAAACTCAAACTTTATTTTTCTTACGTAGCAGCTTTCACTACATTGGTGTCAGTGCAATAACCAATAGCAGATTGCAAACGGAAGGCCAAACTTGCCTTCTGTAATTAGCAATATGCCAATGAAGGAACAGCAAAGAGTTATAACGATTGCCTTTTGTTTAAACTATTGTTGATGAACTTGCAGGAAACAAATTTTTCCTAACCATGAAGTGGCATCAGTACTAATGCCCAAGATGGTAGGAAAGAGACTTAATTTCTCACTCTCTTTTTTGAGTTATAGAATTGCTGTGGAAAAATAAAATACCCCCATTCCCATAGCACCTTGAAAAAATTTAAAAATTCATGCTATCTTGCTTTTCCCCTCCCTGCAATGCTATCAGCATTCTTAAGTGAAGAGGTAGGGCACAGCATAGATGCTATGGTAGAGAAGAACTTCCCAACATTCGTAAATCGAGAACTGATTGATAAAGCAAAATCATGGGGAAAAAATTTTATCATCTGATCAAATAGTTTTCTGTAGAATGCATAACTTATCACTAGGAGTTGGGGATTTCCTGACCTTGACAACCAGAAGTGCCAGAAAATATTTAGATAGATAGAATGTCCAAGAGACTCAATTCATGCTAAAGAAAAAAGAAGGAAATGATATTTAAATTTGTTACGAAGTCTCAGTCTCTCATTGAGGGCTAAGAGTCAGGTGATATATTATCCACTAAAAGTCAAATCCATGCTTACTTTTACCTGCCTCAGTAGGTTGATAGACACTCATTTCACATAATAGGATTTTCCCTTCCATTTCCTTCTGCAATTGTTAATATTTTGAATGATAGGAGTAATAGGAGTTGGAGATTTTCAGATGTTTGGATTCAGGAGAACAAATCACAGTAACAAAGAGATCTAGGAGCAAACTGGCGTGCTTGGAAAAAACCTCCCTTTCCTTTGTTTATCTTTTGTGGAGCAAGGTCTCTCACTTTGCTTTTATTGTTACTGTTTTATCTTGAAGCACAATTCTTTTTGAAGCTTAAGTAGGTTTGCAAAAGCAGATTGTCAAGAGTTAGGAATAGATTTTGCAGGTACACTTATGCCATTAACAAACCTTGTAAGGATAGCTTTCTGTAACTTTCCATGGGTCCAAATGGCAGGAAACGGTAACATGGGAGAAAACCAGCAACTAACTGGGGAAATTCAGGGAGTGGATTCTTATTTACAAGCTACATTCTTAGGCCCTCAGTCCAGATGCTTCCAAATAGACCACTGCAACTCTGCTCAGCCAAAACCATAACAGATCTTAACTCTGAAGAAACCAAGAAAGATACCACAGCATAAAACATGAATAAGTAACATTCTTTTTTTTCCATTACCAGCTTTCTTGGTTAGTTTTTATCTTAACATGATCCAATTCTAGTGCACAAGGAATCAAATCATTATAGAAATGCAAAAATAGCCCACAGAAAATGCATAAAGATAAAGATTTTATTTAAAATCTTACTGTTATTCCATATGTTCAATGTACTATTTTGTAGCCCCACAAATCCTGAGTATTTCATGACAGACTTAGCCCTCTCAAAATTGTGCCATTGTGATCATAAAACAGTACCTCTCTCATTAAGTACTCGAGAATCTTTCACCTCTACCATCCTGTCATCAGTTAATTTTGCCATCTGCAATGCTGCTGTGCTTACTGAAAACTGAGATGTAACACAAAAGTTAAAGCTGATTTTCTAGAGAATCAAAATATGCAGAATTTCATACTGTCTGCTGACTGACAAGATATCATACCTTGCTTATAGTTAAAGGGTATATTCTTTTAAGCTCATTTATTAAACACTTGGAGACAGAGAAAGGTCTACTGAGAGTTTATTACAGGTGTATGCTGAACTGAGGACCCTTTCCCAGCTCTTAAAAAAATACTGTATTTTCTCTCTGTGTAATATGTAACTCTCAGAATTGTGTGATGACTATTTAATCTCTCTCCAGAAGTTTGTTTTCCTAAATCTTGAGTGTTTTCAAGACAAATGTACTTACGGAGAGAGTAATACCATGGATTTAGTTGGAAAACTCCTTATTATAGAAGCAAGATTAATCAAAAACTCAATTACATCTACAGATTCAGATGAAGTTAGTTGACCCATCAGACATTGATGGGGGTACTTATCGCTTTGTCTGTCTTGTTGACATTTCACTCAGCATTTGTTTTTGGAATTGGGGGTTGGATTTTTTTTAATACTGTATTTGCTTGCCTCACTTGCAAGAGGCCAGAACAGCAACACCCAAGACCTGGAACCACCATATACAGCAGGGCAACAGCTCAGTAACAGTAGTCAAAATAGAAACTGAGGATCACGAAATGCAGCTGCAGCCAGGATTAAATCAGGAAGTAAAAATCTAGATGAAAGCAACACCACTAGCATCTAAATTTTTGACTAACCAAGGAGACACCGTTAATTGTGTTAGATGGAGCTATCTCTCTTCGCAGGTCAGAGTGCCTATGTTTATAAGTGCCTGGCTGAAAGGAGTTGCTTATGTAGCCTTGCACAGCTAAACAAGGCAGACTCTTCTTGGAAGTCCACAGCAACAGGACAAGAGGCAACCAACACAAGTCGGAAATTTCAACTTGAAAGTTCCAATTAGATCTAAGGGAATTTTTATTCATTTATTTTAACCATGAAGGTGGTCAAATACTGGAGCAGCCTGCTAGCTGCACAATTTGATCTTATTAGATCTGTTTGAGCAGGATGGAGGATTAGAAGGTCTTTAGAGGTAAATATCAAATAATTATTCTGTGATTCTAAAACACAACATCCTTTATAGCAAAAACACTAACAATAATAAAAATACATCCTAAGCAATAATGCAGTATTTACCCCAAGATCTAAAATATGCATTCAGGAAAATATATCTGTAAATCAACAGCAGCACCATCTGATGAATTCCACTTATATTGCAGCTCGCTCTTATAAGGGAAAAAAATAATCAAGGTTACTACCAAAAGAACTCTGTGTGAGCCATATTTTATTGCCTTGTGGTCCCTTTCCAATTTCTGTTTGTGAGAATGTGGATACCTCAGCTCAGTCTTCATAATTTGATAGCATTCCTGTATCAGTAACACTTGCCTCCTCTTATATGGCTTCCTCTAATACAGACCAGAAACTGTAATCAAGGAGGCAAGAGAGACACAGTAGCCAAATTAATATTAATTCCTTACAGATCTTAGTAAAAGCAGCTTCTCCACTTGTTTCACACACTTTCCACAGGACAAACCTAAGAATCTTTGGGTGTCTCTACAGATTATGCAGCAGCAGAAAGCGTAGAGAATACCAACACATCAAACTTCAAGACAGTTGCATTATTCTGAGACAGTAGTCAGAGACATTATTCCAAAACTGTGTAAGTCCTCCCATGAAACCTGGACCGGTAATATTCTGTAGTTACGCAGCACTGTTTGTGTTGCAATACACTGTTATTTTTCTTAAATTAGATAATCCCCAGAGAATGTGGATTTAGCTTCTAAAAACCTAAGTGTCCGCTCAGGTTCTTTGAATAACCAGATGGTTCTCCCTTCTTGAATTAAAGTTGGCTAAATCATTCCTACATGTTTTGGTTGTATCATGAAGGACCATGTCCCCTGTTCACTTCTTCATCTCCTTTTATTTTATGTAGAAAAGCCTTCAAAACACTAAAATCAGAAGACAGAATGAAAATTATTCACACACCATTTCCCCTTAATTTCTACAGGGGATTGTATTAGCTCATGTCCCTAGAGCAGAGAAGGTAACAACGACTCATGCTCAAGAGGTTTGAGTTCACAGGGAATTTTCTTACTATTCTTTGATACTAATAAAAATAAAACTGAGGTAAACACAAAGCTATTCAGAGCTTAAAGCTATTCAGAGAAACTGATGTTTCTGATGTCTGCAGAGAATTTCAAGATAAATCAAAAAGCTACAAATGCACAGTTCCCTTAAGACCTTGCCTTGGATTCACGGACAGTATGTCACTGAGAAATGTTTCAGGTTTTATAAAACAGTGTTTTCTGTTGATATTTTTGATTGAGAAATCTTCAACCAGTTCCCACTGAAAACACTTTTTCTAAACATATTACCTACCCACGGTGCAGGTAAAATAGGCAAGAATCTGCTGACTCAATGTTTTCCACATTTGTGACATTACATTGTAATCTCCCTCCTCCAAGTTCACAAAAAATGTCATTTCTTAGGCATTAAGACTTTAAAAGCCAGTATTTTGGCAAAATTTTAAGAAGGTAATAATGCTGTTTGTATTGTAGTAATTTGGAGAATACTTAAAAGACAACTATATGAGAAATGTTTCCTACACTTCAGTATGGATATTGATATTAAGATATTCAATCATAGGCAAATTTTTGCTCAGTATCTACTAAGTCTTGGCAGCCCAGAAAAAAATAAACACCACCTATATAACATCAGCTGAGCAGCAAAAGCAATCACGTTAAGGTTTACAGTTTCAAAATTATGAAGAGAAGGAGGAAATTGAGCACAATTGGTGAAGGATAGGTCAGTCATTCACAGGTGGAATCACCCACTGATACCTCTGTTTTAAGAAAATATATAGTTGGTTTAAGACAGGAAATATATCCTGTAACATTAGCTTCTCCCTTTGGAGGCGAAGCTCTGCTCACTTTTGATAGGGAAGAAGTGCTGTAAAAGGGATCACTAAGCTGGGAAAAATTTAAAAAGAAACACTATGAGTGTGGATAGACTTATTAAAGGATGGAAAGCCACCAGCATTACCATTTTCTAGCATGCTGCTGCAGGAGTCAGGGGGATTTGATGTGTACATATATATATACACACACATATTACCATCTTTATTTCCTTCTGCTGCAAGTTGCCGTTTTTGTGAAAAGAGAAATTACTGTCAGCTTCCATTCAGCAAAGACAGCTTCTTTGTCCACTGTCTTATAAAAGTGTCACCATCAGGCTCTTCCAGATCTGTCTCCTTGTTTCATTAGATTTGACATACATTCTTCTCTGAAGTCAGAGGTTAAAAAGCTTTCAAAATCCATCAATTCCTTTCCCCTCCCCATCCCATTCTTGATTGCTGCCTCTCTCCTACAAACAGCTGAAGGCTCTGTCAAGGTGCTGCTATTCTCCCTTTTGCCCCTTAGTACGAATGAACCCAAACTGAGCTTCTCCATCACGCTGCTGTCAGAGACTTGTACTCCCAGACTTCTAGACAAACTGCATCTGACTTGTCAGCTGTGTTCTCTAGCGCTGGCATCTTGGCAACAAACATAGGATGCCCTAGAGCTTCACAGAGTATTTACCTTGGATAGCATCATTCACGCAGAGATTGTTTCTTGCTGCTCTTCACAACGCAAGCAACCAACAAGACTGCGGCTGTAAAGTGTTGGCTTCAAACTCAACCCAAATTTTATGGTACGCTCAAGAATGCTAGAACAGTCCTACTTCCCTGTGGAAGCACGCAGTTTTGGTTTTTTTTTTTTTCCAATCCAGTACAGGAAGATCAATTCAAACACATGCTGATAAATTTAAAAGTGCCAAATGAATATGAAAGTTTGAGTACCTGACTAAAAGAACTTGGACTTTAAAAGGCAGTATCATAACAGAAGTGCAAAGCAGCCTTGAAGTAGGCAGTTGGACTAAGGACAGCTCAGTGAGCTTACTCTAAAGCAACTTGTGCATGTATTCAAGCCCACAGCTGTATACAGATTAAAATTTCAAGTTGGCCTAATTACTTACTTTTGAAGGAAAGAATATACTAATTTTTGACCATGAGTCTGTGCCAAAAGTTTAGCAGTGCCAGACCTTTCTCAAAATGAGTGGTCACTCAATCATTGCAAGAACAGCAAGCTGGGCTCTGTTTGCAGAGAAGCAGTAGGATAAAAGGGAGAGGCTGAGCGTACCAAAATAATCAATCTGACCTACAGTCCACTCTTCCAAACTGCAGGTGTAGACAGAGTCTGCGCAGAGAGATACAGAGGGAAACATAGATTTCCTACTGCCATGTAACTGAACTGTCTTCTGTGTGGGGCCCCATTTAAGGAAGAAAAAAATAGTGGGTTTTACTCTGAATTTTTTCACTTCAGGACAGGCACTATTTCACAGACCTAGTTACAGATGTGGCTCCAGGAAGAGGAGGCAGTGATAGCACTTTGAGGTGTGGCATGATACCCCAAGATTTCCCATCCTAATTTTCCCTTATGTGCTCTGTCTTACTTGGTTTTGTTTATACACGGTTCTTCAAACCTGCAGCAAGATTAGTGTTCTCTGTTATTGAAATATTCTTTTAACTGAGCCTTTGCAATTCACCAACTTTCAGATAGACTTGTGTGTGTCCATCAGAAATTATGACTACTGCTTAACATTATCATGTAATCATCTAAATTAGCCTTCCCAACTCCCCACTGTTTGCAATGTCCTACAGGATAGTTGAGGTAGAAGCAAGATAATTTTAGCTGTTCTGGCTTGTCCTTAACAGCTTCAGTCCAATGCATTCGTCTCACAGAAGTTGTATGAACTCAGCATTCTTTTTCTGGTGAGATTTAAGAGATAGTCCAGCAGTGATGATGATGACAGTTCTCCTGAAGCTCAGGAAAAACTGGAAGTACTTCAGAAGGTAAAATTGTCATTCAGTGAAGGAGAGGAGGGATCAAGCACAGCCTTAGGAAGGAGGGTGATCACACCACAGAACCACCATAGCGGTAACATGAGAGACAACAGGCCACAGACCCCATTGTCAGAACAGAGTTCCCTTGCATGAAGGGGGTGAAGTGCTTTGAGCAGAAGAGTCCTTAAATTTAAAACATAAACATGGTGTTCCCAGATCTAGTCTCTGTCCTCCTCCTTGCTTCATCTTTTATATCCTGCCTTATATCAAGATCCAATCCACATGCTCTCTTTCCTGGAAGCATAATCTTTCACATAATATGGAACTTGTATTTAGTATCCACTTATATCTCCTTATATGCTGTCTTATATCAAGATTTTCAGTGGGCTGCAAACACTGCTGATACCACAGGACAAAAAAAAAAAAAAAAACCCACTACAAAACACTAACTCCCTCCCCTACAGACCTTCACACTCTTGCCATAGTTTATAACTAATTCATAAGGGAACTCCGCACTAACAATCTGTGTGCATGTTTGTGTGTGTGTGTTTCTATCTGCGTAGGGTGGAAAAGCAATTTAGATGTGAGAGATAGTGTAAACTTACTTGGCATTGTACATAAAAATATTTTCAGCTTGTCTGCCTGCAAACAAATCCTAAATAATACAATTCATTCTGAATGACTGATTATGGGAATGATGCTCATAAATCCTAAACTTGACATTTTAAAATCAGATTTTCTATTCATTTTTAAGCAATGAAATGACTTCACCATCTTGACATGATTTATCATTTTCTGGATGAACTAGCTAACTAAACAGGCCAAAACCTCTAGCTGCAAGTACTCATTATACATTATCATCCTCTATTTACAACACACATCCTATTCTTTCATATTTGTCTTCAAGGAAATGGATAAATACATTTATTTTAAACATAATATGTTGTTACTTAAAGATTCTCATTCATTTCAATAAGCTACCTACAAAAGGTGCTGCATAATACATAACAGTGCATATGGGAGTGTGGAGATTTTTATATCTTCCTGTAGTCCGTGTCAACTTGAATCACAGAATGGTTAGGGTTGGAAGGCACCTTAAAAGACCATCTAGTTCCAACCCCCTGCCATGGGCAGGGACACCTTCCACTAGACCAGGTTGCTCCAAGCCTCATCCAGCCTGGCCTTGGACACTTCCAGGGATGGGGCATCCACAGCTTCTCTGGGCAACCTGTCCCAGTGCCTCCCCACCCTCTCCAAGAAGAATTTCTTCCTGATATCTAATCTAAACCTCCCCACTTTCAATTTGTACCTGTTACCCCTTGTCCTGTCACTACAGGCCCTTGTAAAAAGTCCTCCCCAGCTTCCTTGTAGGCCACTGTGTGAAAACAGTTGTTCTGGCCTGACCTGTTCCCATAGGGTGTATCTCATTCACAGGGTGATTTGCACCCTCATGGCACATCTCAACAAAAACTTGACATTTTACATTGATTTGGAGATTATTTTTTTCCTACACATAACCCAATATTACTCCCTTTAGAGCCATTCTGAGAAAATACACAAAGGACGACTTAAAGCCTATATGAGTACATACCCACACCAACTAAAAGTGTGCCCATACCTAAACTTCATGAAATCCTAGAACATTCAGGTTTTATCAGCTTTATTCCTGAGCATCTGCTACTGTTGCAGAAGTCTTTAATCAAAAAAGTTTACTGTAGGCGAGTGATATAAAAATAATAAATCCCATCAAGCCCAGAGCAGAAAAAACTTGCTTCAAGAAACACTTTAAGGAACTTTGCACATATAGGTCACTACGTTATTAAAGGGAAAAGCAAAGTACTGTGGCACTGAAAGCTGAATCCACATTTTCAATATGAAATTTATTTTCCAGCAGTTTATAATTTGGACATGAAAAACTCCTTCAGGCTGAATTTTTACTATGGAGACTTAGCTGAAACTCAGGTTCTCTCTGAAAGTCTAAAATTCAGTTCAGACATTAAGATCAGTAGAAATTACAGAAATAATATAATCTCAACTGAAATTCCATAACAAAATCAGTTGCAGCAGTTTGCAACTGATGAAATTGCTAGTGTGTCATTTTTTCAGACTCATTCTCAAATTATCTGTAATTTCCATATTCACTTATGCAAACATAACTCCAGACTGGGAAAACACAGTGCCCACGGGCCCAACACACTGTCTGATTTTCATAATCAGACATTTGAAAATGCAAGTTTTTGAGAAAGCTGTAAAAACCCATATCTACCAATCCTGCAACCAAAAGACCTGGATTTTAAAAACTCAAATGCACAAAGACTTGTGTGATCCCAGACCTGCCTACAAACCGCAGATGTCAGCAGGGTGGACAGTAACAGTCTGCCATGGACACTTACTGTTTCTTCTGAAACAACATGAAATTTTGAAGCAAACTTGAAAAGAACACCAGACTAAATAGACAATTAGGTTGACATTTTCAGCACAGTTGGTTGTGGGTTTGGTGAGTGATGATTTGTATTTTTTTCCCCTCCCCTATTGGTCTTGGTGTTGGTTTTGTAAATGAGGTAAATGAATGATATGAAACTGTACATTTTTTAGGACACCTGCAAGGTGGTTCCTGCCTCTTGCACAGGAGCTAATATAGTTCCAGTAAAATTAATTAAGTATTCTTCTTGAAGGACAGGAATAATGTTACAGATATTGAGGGTTAGATTCTACCCAAATGCTATATATAGACTGTACCACATATTTAAATGCTATATGGGATTATTTGGTTGGCCAAAGCAGTATTGTATTTCTGGTTTAAAAGTTATCTAGGCTTTCTCTCTGGGGTTTATCAGCAGTTTGCCACACCTTTCTGCTTCTTGGGTCAATTTTGCCAGTCATGTACCTGCACAAAGCATGGCATCTCACAAACCACTGCAAACTAAACAGAACCTAGAAGTCCAGACCTGAAATTGCTATGATGCTGTATAATTATTAGAAAACCTCTTTTTCGTTAAGATTTCTGGCATTGAGTTACACCTAAAAAAACCCCAAAACAAACTACTAAAAAAACCATTCCGTTTCATTTTGGATCCCACTGGTGTTGCCCTGTCTTACACTGCTTACAAATAACAACAGAAACAGGAACATAGATTTTGAGCCTAAATTAGTGAGCCATTTAAATCAGATAGAATATTACTTACAAAATTACCTGCCAATGTCAGTGTCAGGGATTAGACAGAAAACAAACCATGTGATAAAAGCTGAGGCAACAGACCTCAGGCAGTTGTTACTCTCTTCACTGTCTGAACACCCAACCTCCCTGTACTTTTTTATCTATGCACAGATATATTACCCTAAAAAATAAGTACCAGTTTTGCTGTTTATGGAATGAATGCATGGGTATCTTTATCAGCAAATTATTTATAAGTGAAGATAGACAAGGAAATAAAAGTCCTGAAGGGGCAAAATAAAGTATAAAATTACTAACTTTGTATTCCAGTAAAATGGGACTTCTCCAAAGTGTCCTTGTTTCTAACTTTGTCTCCCTATGCTGTTTCAGCATGCAATCCAATTAATTTTAAGGAAAAAACGCATAAGGAGCCCTTGAAATTCAGAAAAACTTCATCCACTCCCTTACTCTTTCTGATTTATAGCTATCAGCAATATTTTCATGCACTTTTCAAATTTTAATTGAGCTCTGTAATGTGAGGAATAAATTTTTGTCCTCTCAGGCTGATCTCCAAATGATCCTTTAGCTTCAGTTGGCCCTTGTAACTAACATTACCAAACCAGAAAAAAAAAACAAAACAAAACAAAATAAAACCCCCAAAAGCAAAACACTCCACCCTTACTCAGTATATCTGAAAACAACAGTAATTGCTTCAGAGCAGCTCTGGCTAAAGTGACATTCTGCTTTAGTTAAAGCAGTATTTCATCTTCTGCTATATATGAAGCTAATTGCCTGTTTGGGTGTTCGTGTGAAGAATCTAGTGGCTCCTATGGTTGACGTGGGCACAGTGCAGGGGCAAACTAAGGCCAACATGATAGATGCCAGAAAGTATGAAGATTGGTTGCTGAGAATTGCTAAATTCTCTGGGGACTCCTTTCCCTAATTTAAATAGATTGCACATCTTTTAGAGCTTCTCAAAAGGTAGCAAATTATTATTGTGTGATTATAACATATCAATGCATAAACATCAGCTCAAAAACTAGATTGAAGTAGTTCATATTAATCTCCAGGTGACATATTTTCTGTTGCCTTAACAATTTCTATCTGCTGGAGCGATGGTGGCACCCTGTGGCTAGAAAGATATGGCTAAAGCTGCCTGAGGACTGCCAAGCTCCGCTGCTACACAGCGCTCACTCTTCTTCCTTTGGATGACCAGATATAGCGGAACAAAGACACATTGAGTTTCATTACATACTGATACGTTAAACATCCTACTTAGTCGTCTTTAACTTGATTTCCAAGAACAGGTAGGATAGACTGTGGTCCTAGAAATACAGAAGCAGCCAGCATGCAGGCCCCAGCGAAAAACTGAGGCCATCAATCAGCCTGGGCTCACTCCACGGCATTGTGAGACGCTGAGGCGAGGTTCTCCTACTCAGCACCCGGCACCGTGAAATTCAGCTACGTGCCAGGGACTCACAAATATAACTGAAATACTAAAAATTATTAGTCTTGTCCAGTATCTTTCACCTTCGGCTGTGCACTGGGTGTAGGTGGCAAGGTGTTGGCGGGGGGGGTGCTGCCTCTGTGAAGCGAGGCCGGGGCTGCCCTGAGCAAGACAACCTGGTTCTGACTGGTTCTGCAGCAGCCCCATTGCCAGGCACAACACGGTCAACCAGAGGTGTCAGTGGTGCCCCTGGAAAACATGCTGCAGTGGGCCCCGTGCTGCCCAGTGGCGAGGGGCAGGGAGCACGGGAGGGAAGCTGGGCCTTGGCACAAATGAGAGTTGCCCATTATATGGATACCCACCAAAAGGAACGACCTTCTGTAAAATGAGTTCAGTTGTACTTCTAAAGCTGTATGAATTAAAATATCCCAAAATTTCTACTTTTCCCTGCTCTCAACAAGCAAATCAAAGTGTAGGTGTAGGTAGCCACGTTCAGACTGGAAAGTCACAAATCTTAACAGTGACACCTAATTACCCTTCTATGATCGTCAATCCTCGAGCTGTTAGAAAAAAAGCGACACGACAAGAAATTAGAATGGCAGAAGCATGGTGATACTACAGGGAAGCAAATACCTACTTTGCATCTAAAGGGAAGAGTAGATCACGAACAGCTAATGGCTTCCTAACTCTAGGGCACCAGTAACCACTGTCTTGGGGCTTGACCATCCGTTTAATGGGAGAAACAGGAGCCATAAATCAGGAAGGACAGCGTTCCTCTGTTTTGGAGGGGATCAGGAATGCTAGTGGCACTGGTCAGGGGGCTCATAGACCAACTAGATCCCCCTGGTAATTAAGTAAATTACTACACTAACCAAATCCACTCAGTAACTGCCACATCAACATATTTGTCAAGCTCTAAGCAACTTAAATACGAGCAGATCCTTCTCAGCAGCATACAGAAGACAGAGGAAGCATTTGGAAAACAAGAATTAGCACAACATTGGCTAAGAAGCACACAGTGTCTGGCGGATGACTGTGCGCTGTATACAACATAAACTATTTGCCTAAGCAAAGCTCTGCTGTGATGACACTGCTTAATCAGTGGTGCAGCCAGCCTGTGTTTTCTCTTCCTGGAGGGCTAGAACATTGTCTTTGAGATGTAACAGTTTGCCGTGAGACAAGGTCTTATCCTTTGGCAATATGCTTGAATTTAACCTTTTCTGTGTGACAAGGTATAATCTTGACAGCTATCACATGAGCGGAGTTTGGGACAAAGCTGTTTTTCAGCAGAATTCCCACATGCCAAAGTTTTGATACGTTCTAAAGGATCTAATAACTAATGGAATCTTATGCCTGAGAAAGAGTTGGCAATCTATCACTTCAGGAAATATTAGCAAACAGTACATAAGCACTGATGGTATTTTTCATAGAGACAAAGTTCCATACCTGGTTTCCATAAATTTGTATGAATAACTATTTCCTGAATTTTAATGTACAGAGCTGAGGAATTTTACAAATCTGAACACAAAACAGGAATGTCAGATTCTTGCAAATATTATATCTAGTGGCATTTCTTCCTTTATTATTTCTGCAAGCATGAGGAAATTTGCAAATTACAAGCTATTAAATGTTTTGCAAAATAAAAAAATGCCACAAGTGTGTAAATGCTGCATTTTGCAAGTTTTGCTTCTACTACTTAGAGATATGATCGTTCAAATTTCTAGGTGATATTTCTTCATTACTGTTGACCATACTGGAAAAAAGCCATGCAGATTGCAGCAGTGCACTGCAAAAGTCATTGATGAGACATCAGAACAGCCAACAGAAAAATCCAGTCCAAGACTTGACCAGCAGGGTCCTGTGTTCATACTTTCCAAAATCAATGGTTTTCTCTGATGTGTGACAATTTGAGTTTATCCCTTGATTTAACCTTTACGTAACAGATTACAGGGAAACAAACTATTTTTCTGCCAACATAAATCCCAGAAGCCTTTGCAAATTGCATAGTGCATGGGAACCTAGATGCTCGTTTTGATTTAGAATCCAAATCTGAATTTGGAAGAGATCCCTTATGTAGGTGCCTGAATAAAACCCCACAATATGTTCACACACACCAGTGACTAATCCCTTGTGTTCATTACTCATGCTCACTTTCTTTGAGCAACCGAAATAGCGCTTTGGAAAAAGGGAATTTGGGGGACATGGAAGGGAGCGATGTTTCTGTGTTGGTTTTGTTCAGCATCATAAAAACTGAGATTTTTGTTAGTGCTGTTTTCTATGAAAGCTATCAAAACTGACAATGCAGTCACCAACAACCTGGTTGTAAAAACTCTCAAGCTGATGCATGAACAGTGCCTACTTTGGTGCCTTGACTACTGGGCAGAAACAGTTCTGTCTCTGGAACAAATAAGTAAGTTTTTATGAAGAGAGCTGAAACCACATCACCAAGCTGTCAGAGAGCCTGAGTAAGACAGAGTAAAGATTTTTCCAAAAGGTGAATTTTGGAACTATAGGACTATCCTGATTTATCCTTATCACTCTTCCTCCTGCTCCCTCATCTGTAGAAATTCTGTTACATACCCAATAAGGTATTTTATCAAGAATTTCTTCTGTGATTTTAGCAGAAGTTTCTCATTTGTTGAGATGCTAACAACAGAAAAGTTAATAGGAAACTGTCCAAATTAACCAGCTACATATTTTTAAACAAATTTTTCATAGTTCATTCTCTATTTGCTTGAAACATGGGGTGTCTATTTATAATCTTGAGCAGCTGCCGTTTGTTGTTTGCTAGGATACTCATTCACAAAATAAAGCAAAATAGAACACCTGACAGTCATGAGTGCTGAAATGTATCCTAAGAAATTCTGAGCTGTCTACCCAGTGCTTACATTTCCCACAGTCATAGAATGACTTCTGAAATGTGGCATTTCCAATACAACAACAAGAAGCAAGCAATTCTAGGTGGATCTCAGTGGATGAGCTGGAACAAATTGGATTTCAAATGAGCTTTAATAAACTATTTCTTGCCCTGATCTTTTCCTTTGTTTCCCCTGACTTGTTTCTTTCAGAAGCAGGTCCAATGGCTTTATCTGCTCATGATGGTAAATGTCCAACAGATACACACAGGGAGTTGTGCTGCAGTGTTTCTCATTAGCTCTCAATACAGACAGCTTTTGCTCTCCTCCACAATCCCATTCCCAAACAAACTATTTAGTCAGTCTAATCATGAAAAAAAGACAGTGATAAAGCTTGTTAGCCAAGGGATGATGTCGGAGATCTGCTTCCACACAGCAACTGAGGGTGTAACTGTTTCTGGTAGTTTTAAAGAAATCATTCAAATCATCTGTTTGTTGTCTCAGTAATTTCCTCAAGGACAGCATGTTTCTGTAACCCTGGAATCTTCGCTTAATGGCTACTGACAAAAAAAAAAAAATTAAAGCTAAGCCTTTAACTGATGGAGTTAAACAGGATTGCAAATAGAATACTGTAGCTGGAATAAGACCTCCACTGCTTGAAATACACTTTACAACCCCAGAGCCTGCATTTTTGTTTTCCGATTTCAGTCTCCCATTCAAATTTACCAACGTATCCCATTCCCACCCCTGGTTGTGCTCTTTGTTGGCTTGTCTGTTTGCTTTTGGTTTGGGGTTTTTTTTTTCCCCTTTAAATAATCAAGTACCAGAAATGTTGAAGTATCTTCTACACACCAGGCACGAGTGCAAGCCACAAAGTTTTCCACAATACTCTATGCCTGCACTAGTAGTATACCATACCAGAAGAAACTAGGAGGAGAGACAGTCAGATGACCAATATACTAAGTCACTATAATTGCAAAGAAACTTTTTGGTGGAATGCCTCAGTAAACTTACAAAGTGACCTGAACCTCACGATACGGGCTAACATTCCTTCCTTACTGTTAAATAAAATGATCAGCAAAACAGAACAATCATATGACTGCAGATTCAGCCTGTTCTCCACTATGTCACTGAAAGTTAAAATCTCAGTGCAAAGAATCTATACTTTTACACATTATGCTATCACAGACAGCCACATGCAAGACCCACATATGCTATGTCCTGCGAGAACCCCAGAGCAAAGTATCTGCTGCATTCCATTTCAGTACCAAGAAAGTGACACTCTCAATGGACAAAACACCAGTTTGGTAGGTATGACTGATCTGAGGTTATTCTCCTGTACAAATCTCACTTGTGCGTCAGGCCGTTGGTACTCCCAGTTTTCATACATAGAGTGCTTTCTAACAGATGCTCATCTGACCAAAGTAGGTCATCCACAAAAGGAGAATGAAGTTTTGGCCATATACAGAGAAATCACAAAGCATCCACTGACTGCAGTGATACACAGAATTCAGCTACGTTGGACTCCTACATTCCAGTCAGATGTAGTTAATTTTGCACTTAAAAGAACACTGAGTTTCCATTATGTTGTTATATAAACCGATAGCATTGGCCCACTGCTGAGAAACGAGATGTGAATCCATTTCTAATTAATTTTTCTTTACATAGTCAATGTCACATTCATTGGTCACTGCCCAACTTAATAATTGTTTATCACTTTGCAAGAATTTAGGATTGCAATTCTGAAAACATCTGCCTGAACTATGCCAATAATCCCTTGGCATTTTATCTTAACACAATTGTCTTAAAAGTCAGATTCTCCTACAGCTATTTGGTGTTTTATTGATAATAGGCTCGTCCTGCAAAAGAGAGAATAAAAACAACAGTTTCTCTCAAAACTATTTACAAAAAGGTGTTTCTTCATTCACAAAGGCTGTACGCATACAGAAAAGTAATTTTTTAAAAAGCATACATAAAAACTGCGTACTTCTCAAAATGAATTACTAACCCAGGTCAGACAATAAACCTAGATATTTCAAACAAAGTATTGCATACAAAAGGCAATAAATATATTTTAGGAGTTTGTGACTTAATTACTTGGTTTCAGACTGTCAATAACTGAATGCAACAATTATTCTTTCAAACATGTTGACATGTTAATCATATATATACAAAACAGGCTTTGTCATGTTTCTCGCTGAAATACCCAGACCTGTGTAACCTGACAGATTTTTCCAGAACAACTAATGTAAAAAAGGATTTATGGAGGTCAATTTCAATGCAATTTATTTAGAGAAAAGCATTTGGAAGTGTCAACCCTGAAGATATCATATATTTCACTTATCTCTCAAAGCCCAAAGCTTTACTCCTGAAGCATTTTGGAGTCTTTCCAGAGCATGTTTCTACTAGTACTGGGGCGGGGAGGGTGGGGATGCAGGAGCAGGAAGAAGAGAAAGAGTTTTATGGAGGTCAATTTCAATGCAATTTATTTAGAGAAAAGCATTTGGAAGTGTCAACCCTGAAGATATCATATATTTCACTTATCTCTCAAAGCCCAAAGCTTTACTCCTGAAGCATTTTGGAGTCTTTCCAGAGCATGTTTCTACTAGTACTGGGGCGGGGAGGGTGGGGATGCAGGAGCAGGAAGAAGAGAAAGAGTGACCTGGAGAAGCTTTGGCATTTTTGTCAGTGTTTGCAGTTTAGCATGATTGATAAACAGAAAATATCTTTCTGTCATTATCTTCTAAACTGTCTCAGGTTACACTGTGTAAATTCCTGATGACATTATTTTGATAGTTTGGTAAAGACCAATACTAAAATTATCAAAATAAGAGGTTGGTATCAGTAGGAGATACTGACTTTCTTAAATACTCCTTTAACCTAAAATTGCAGTTTAGACGTCAGTTGAAGTGGACTGGAAGATGGACGTGACAGCATATTTTGGCTTCAGAAACACTGCAGAGTAGGACTACTGTCAAGGATGTATTTAACACAGGATTCCTCTTCCTTTAATCACACCATGGTGAAGACATTCAGTTTTAGTTCACATTTCTTAAATTCACCCCGAAAAAGTTGTAAAGAAATAATAGGTCATCTCTACAATTGTTCACCCACCAGCCCCAAGATCCTGGCAGTGCAGTTGTAATGCGAGGAGCTACTCTTGTCACAAATTATTATTGTACGGTGCTGCTACTCATGCACACACAAAAACCCTCTAACTAGCCTCTGATCCAAAATGTCATCATCACTTAATACTGTAGAGGTTCCTTCTTATATTTTGTTTTTATTCTTAACAGCGATTGCTATAAGCCTTCAGCAGGTTCTCCAAGCTGCTTATTAAATGTGTGCTTTGATTTTGAACTTTCTCACACCATATTTTTGTGAAAGCCAAGTTAGACTTTTAAAGAAGCCTCTCTACTGGCTTTTTGGTCTTTAAAGCTGGCAGTGTGTGCTGATTGTAGAAACGTCTTCGTAACATACCCCTAGCTCTGTTTCCTTCCAGACGCCCTTCCGTGAGATCATGCTATCACACATTCAGAACAAACGGCGAGTTGCACAGAGCTATTCCTGTTGCTGTGTGTCCATGTGAGGGATTCAGCATCAGCTTTTACCCCACCACCCAAGAATTTCATTGGGAAGTAGATGCTACAGAGGCAATTTGGCACTTTGATTCAGTGATCAATTCCTGTGAAAGGAGGCTCCTGAGCAAATTCACACCTGTTTTTCATTGCTATGACATGAAAGATTTTATTCAACTTCAGTAGCTTAGGAGCAGAAATTAACTATAAAGAAAAGGAGGCATTATCAACCACAATATATTCTTTCCTCTACCAAGGCATAGAATAGATTTGTTTAGAGAAACAGTTAAGTTTAGAGCACAAAACCTCATCTGGTAACAGATATACACAACCACTTGTAGAGAAGACCAAGGATTAATGTAATGCATTCAAGTCCCCAGTCCTGTTTCCCAAGAAAGGTTAAAAGAACCCTACTGAGAATAGTATCAGACACGTGTTGATGGATGACAGGAAAGGAATTACCTAGCAGGTACAGAAACTCTATCTTTCCCAGAAAGGTATGCTATGTGCTATGTTTGTATTGTTTTATTTTATGCTAGCCTAACTCATATTAAGGATCATCCACTACTGCTTTGGATGCCAAGTGCACTTGCAGTTGAAAATAACTCTGAAATATCACAACCAACCTCTACATTGAAAATCAGTTGTAGTAGAAAGAAAAAAAAAAAAAACCCACAACCTACAGGCTCCCTTATGTCAGAATTTAATTGTTCTTTAGAATTCCAGTACTGAAATTGATATCTTATTTTAAAGCAGAAAAATCAGCCACTGCATTTTGATTCCAACCATAAAAAGCTACCACAGCTCTGTAAGGCCGAGTCCAGTTTCAGTAACGAATGGGGTTTTTTCTCCTCTGATCAACTGCAAGTTAGTAGAAGCTATCAGACTCTTCAAAGTCAAAAGGCAACAGTACTTATTAATGATATTACCATTTTATTTTCTAGTGAGAAACAGGATCCAAATTTTTCTGCCTTCCTCAACTCACTCATTAGCTATACCTTTATTTTGTTTTCAACTCAGTTTCTTTTTTGAGCTTACTTTATGTAAAACTGTTTCAACATGTTTTTGGTTTATTCTTATTAACAATCCCTGTCATACTAAAAAAGACTAAAATGAGGCTGACCTGATATCTTCCTTCTCCATTTACTTGTACTTCCAATTGGTTTCTGCGTGTGTATGTATCTGTACACGTACACACAGGTGTAGCATATTGTACAATTGTTATTATAAAGGGAGAATCTCTGATCCAATATTAAATTCCATTTTTGCAAACATGCCAGTGTACATTGGCATCACCTAGATGAACAGCCACATCAAGCACAGGGTATGGCACAAGAAGCAAACAAAATAGAATTTAAAATTACTGGATTGGTATTCACTGAAGATTTGTGGTGAAGGAGCTGGTTTTGATTACACAAGGGTTAGTCATGCATAAACCATAGCATCTCGTAGGCTCAGACAGCAGCTTTTGGTTTTTTTTGTTAAATTTCTTTCACTTCACCCTACAATATCAGATTCTTTGAAAAGCTGAAATATGACAACCAGGGGCGATACTAAAACTAACATTCTCACAGGAATTCAGATCAAATCTGAGCTAAATGTCCACCTATTCTACATAAGCACAGCACTCTGCTGCTCTGAAATTTTAGATTTGTCTTTAACAATGACCCCGTGAAGCAAAGAACGTATTATCTATTCAAAAATAGACAAGGAGCAGGGAACAGAACAGTAACTTGCTCAAAGTTCAACAGAAGGAAGTGAAAACAAAAACAAAAGCTATCTGATAATTATTTAAGACTTCAAAATAAAAGATGACTATTCCTAGGAAGCGCAGAAAAAATCTCTAATACAGTTCATCTGGGGAAAATTTCCAGCCCATTTTTAATCTGCCTAATTCTATTTTGGATAAACACCCAGATTTCTGAGCACTTACCGAAACCAAATTGAAGTCTTGGATGCTCATTCATTATTACCAAGTACCATATGTCTAATTTTATTTTTGGAAATGTCTTTAGCAATAGCACACGCTGTCAGAAGCTCTGTGGCAAAGGCCCAAATCTTATGGTTCAGAGGAAGAGATTTAGGGGGGAAAATGCACCGCAGATACTGCACAGAATATATGGTGCCATACACCTTATCCTCCATGCAAAACTGAGGTAAGTTTTGTTGACCTGTAGGCCACTAAGAGCAAGCAGAAGTGTGAAGAGGTGCAGAATAAAAGTCTTTCCCATGACTCCCATGCACAGGTGGAAGCGATGAGGTTTCACAGGCATATCTAATCATGTCATTTCCTGGTCTAAGAATTTTCATTTCCATGTCCTTCCAGAAGCTGGCTTTTTGAGCTTTTTGTCATTTTATCAGGTTGACAGTTATAAGGCACATTTCTCTGTTTGGGCATTTCCATCATCACCACTGTCAGCCTTGAGTCACCACAGAGGTTCTCCTGGCCATGGATCTCCTGGCCTCTCTCTTCTCGGTCACGAAATAAAACAAAGCAGCTTCTACATTTTTTTAGCCATTTTACTCAGACCATCTCAAAGTGCTTTATCTAGGACAGTGGTATCACTGGGACTTAAAAGCTTTAAGAAACTTTACATCGCAGACATACATGATACTGTGGAAACAACCTTGCTCTGCTAGTTACCCAACATGACCACTTCCTTTGCTGTAAGTATAACTCAGTCCCTGCAGAAAGCTCTCAGAGCGTGCAAGTCCCCCTCTACACTATTGCTGCTACGTGGTGCAGGAGGTTTTGTGTCACTTAAGCCATTATCAGAACTAAGTATTGATGGAAAAACCTTATTGCATACATAAATAGCTTCAGCTCTTTTGAAAATTCACCTGGAGCTTTGCTGTATCATTAGATTCCCTGACATCTTGGGGAAAAGTGTTAATCTCTGCCCCGGGTCACAGCTGCAATACTCCTTTGGACACAAAATGAAGGTTCCTTAAGTAGATGTGGAACCAGAACTAATCAAATTACATCAAGAGCAAAAATATATCGGGTAGTTTTAGCTTTAGCTGCAGCACCATACCAACAAGGTACTGCCAGGATCCGGTCCACAGCCGTGCGTAGCACTGTATTGTGCCATGGGAATACACTGCAGTGCATTCTACTGTGCTGGGAAAATACATCTCAAAATGTAGCAGCATTTTGGTTAATTATGTCAGAATTACTAACCATTTGACAAAATGTCCCATCCCGTTCACTGCAGTTTAAATTTTTTTTGTGAAATAGTTCAAAGAAAACCCATTATTTCTCATATTACAGACTGACTTTAAAAAAAAAATATCATCTACTCTCTGAACTTTAAGCTATGATTAAAGACTTCAGTTTTTCTTTCATTCCACATTTACTATTGTACTTTATTTTTAATGTCATATCAGAGCTGTATTATAATAATTGTATAATAGAGTCAGTGTTAAATCAAATGCAAAACATGCAGTAAAGTTTAAAAAACTTACCATCCAGATGCAAGTGAATATTTATGTATCTTTTATTCATGAAGCATCTTTCACATCACATTTAGGACTGTAGCAGAATATTAAAGGATTCCTTGTCAGTGAAATAAAGATAATGCTGAGGCCTATCATCTTTCTTCATTTCCCATTTTCTCTCCCTAGAACAGCTTGAAATGCCTTTCATTGCAGCTACTGCAGTGAAAACTTTGGCATTTCAGTAACGAATGTTCTTTTTAAAATGAAATACAACACTAAGTTAGCACATACACTACAAATGCACCACAAAGCTATTACTGAGATAAAGCACAACAGTCCTGTACTCTTGGATGCACAGAAATTTTTACCAAATGAAGGAAATATTTAAGCAGATACTGTGCACTCATGTACATGGGAGATGGAGGTGAGGAAAAACAGGGTACCTGGGTTTATTTTTCTTCCTAGAACCTCCAAAATCTGTAAGAATGTAATCAAGCTTACACCACCTAGTAGGACTCATTTGTTGACTACATTAATATGCTACATTAGCACAGTTCAGCTAATGAGCTGCAACAGCTTAAACTATATTGATTGGTTATAAAGCAATTTCAAACATTAACCTGTGCCACTTACATAGCACAAATAGTAAATAACATTGAGAGAACAAACGAAGTGACAGCACATTCCCTCACTTTTTAGAAAAAAAAAAAAATAGAAATAGGAAATTCAGAAGTGTTTAACATCCAGTTCAAGAGTGCACTATAGAACAGGTCCAAAGTTAAATACACGCTTGAAGCCACAGGGCTTAAAAAGTAAAATTGAGGGGGGATATGGGACAATAGTCTGGCAAAGACATCAATTAGCAGAGTGAGGAAAGGACAGGTAAAACACCCAAGCAACAGCTGAAGCCAAGGAGACTCCGAAGTGGAGAGTAGTTTGCAGTCCATTTAAGCTATGTTCTTGACACAAACTTGTTCCAGAGAGCACACTGACAATTATTAGTCTACAAACATTCTTCTCCAACATATGGACTATTTTGACTTTGAGGACAACAAAATATTTTGAAATCAATATGAAAATGGAAAATTCCTGGAAATCACCATCCCAGACTAGTAAAAGACAACTGTCAAAACATCTCTCTGGCAATAGTGCCATCTTTCTGGCAAAATTTAGGTGAGCTGTGCTTAGGAAGGTACTAGGCCTTGCCTACAGAGCAGCAGTAGAGAATTAGAAGCAGAAACTAAATAGTAAAAATTAAACTGGACAGTTGTTAGGAACAAGAAGTACTTTTAGTAATACCTGACACCTCTCACCCAGGAAGGAAGATGAAAGGACCAATACTCTGAAAACACAGTTTCAGCACTGCAATGAAGGTTCTGTTTGACTACTGCTTCAGACTTCATTAGCAAGTTAAAGAAAACCCAATTCTATACAACTCCCATTGCTAACAGAGTCATTGTTAAAACTTTGTGTCTATTTGTTCATAATATTGTGCTCATTTCCTTTTATCTCTTTATGCTCTCCCAGTTTAGATAAGCCATTGCTCATGAATAGATTGAAGTAGACCAAAGTGTTTTTCAACCGCTTCATCTTCCATGCTGGTCGTTTAGCTGACTGAAGGATAAACAAACAATAGCTTTTATTAACAAATATTGATTTTTCTTAAACTGAGTGCAAATTCAGCCCTGTGAAAACATTACATCAGGTGATATCATCTAGTTTAGAAAGCTTAACATATGGGATTAAAGACATTAGAAGAAAGTTCTAAACAAAATTAGTCACATAAATTTGTTTGTGCTCTGGTTTGTGAATGCTTGGGGTTTTTCTGTGTAGCCTCCTATGCAGTAAATTAGCCACAACAGAGATATTAAAGTAATTTTAAGAGCACGATGCAACCTTTAGAAAACAAGGAAAATGGAACTCCCTGCTGAAATAATTGACTTCTCACCGAATATTAAGGAGAATATTTCTGAAAAGCAAGCCAGAAAAATTAAGCAGACACTATTCTAAGGTACAGTGAAATATTTTATTCAAAGCATATTGAAATAATTTTCCACTTCAAAAGCCAATATCTATTTCTTAACATAAACATTTGCTTTTGTACCCAAACATTAGGAACAAGGTGGCTGTGTACAACTTATCATTTAAAGGAAAATTACTCACGGACTCCTTAGCCTCAGCCATTCCTTCCAGTAATTTATGAGGTTGTTATCTACTGCTGCCACAAAGTGGGGCTGGTACAGAACAGGGAGTCATCTGACCCACAGGAGTCAGATGTGTATAGCAGGGGGGTTGGAACAAGATGATCTTTATGGTCCCTTCCAACCCAAACCATTCTGTGATTCTGTGTTCATCCCAAGAGCAGAACAGAAGTGGGAATACCTACAAGAAGCTTCTCTCAACCCAGATCACAGGTCAGGGCCCTCAGACATCTTCAGGGCCTTGAGCACCCAACCTCAGAGCACCTGCAAGCAGCTACAACACTTTTGCATTGAAATTAATTCACTGGCTTGCAGAGTCCACCACTAGAAAGATTTCCTAGAGCATTCTGCATCCTGCTTAATTCCTGATATATATGTATGTGTATATATATATACACATATATATAAAACATATTTGTATATAAAATCTCTAACATGCACTTTCAAAAGCTCCCATATCACCTATTTGCTCCATCTGCAGGAGCATTATGACCTCTGAAGCAAATAGTTAATTACTTAATAGTTAATTAAATACTCACTGAATTGAGTAAATATGTAATTAAGGGGCTATTAAAATCTGCATTATAGAAATGACAACTGCGATGGCCCTCATGGAGTTTGGAATCCTCTGCCATCATTCCATGGCTGAAACATGAAGCTTAACATTGCCTCAGAGGGAAAAACATATAATAGGTTGGGATAGTGTGTACCTCAGTGATGAAATTATATTTCGTAACCCTCCCTAGGTAATGCAATACCTTTAGCTTAGCATATCCACTGCATATAGCAATGCATTGGCTGCCTAAAATTCATCTGAAACAGCAGCAGGCTTGTCAGATTTGCCTCACCTGAACCAGCACTGTTGAAATATCTTTTTAGAACTCTTAGAAATTAAAAATAATATAAAAGTAATCTGTTCCTCCACAGCAGGCTTCTCAAACTCAGATAAATAAGAGGGGCAAAACAAAGAAGAGATAGAAATGAATTATTCTTCATGTGTCAGTCATGGATGACATGACTTCACAGAGGCCCAAACCTGTATAGTAGAAGTATCAAGAAAAATAAAAGCTGATCCCGAGTTCATAATGTAAGGGGGAATTTGGAAAAGCACAACTTCCACCTTAATTGCAAATCATATAGGTAATTTCTCACTTTATCTGGTGAAGCTGAACCCTCTCAGCTCCCTCTCCTCCTGGAGCACTGCAATGTAATCTTCCTCCGCTTATTAACTGCTTGGACTATATTCTTCCCAAACAAAAGAGATGCTGGCTTGGCAGAGCTACGAGGAAAACTAATAGAGAGCTGGCAGTACTGAGTGAAGAGAATGGAATGACTCACATTGAGTCTTTCTCTAATGAAATCATTTAAATAAGTCTGTTTTCCCTTTTATTAAGCAGGAGAAAAATCAATAATGCTTGATTGCCATTCCTATCCATTATGCTATTTCTAGAATGAACCCATACATCTGCACTGAAGTAAGGCAGAGTTAAGAATACCAATGTGTACATAATAAAACAGAGTTTTAGTGGTAAGTAAATATCAATAAATAGGCATTCCATCTCACTGTTGCTTTATAATTGACTACTTTAATGCTACTTCTTTAAGTAGTCTTAAAATGTAGACAAAATTAGTTGCTAAAAAGACAGATGTGGCAGCATATGGATCAGTAACATGTACTGATCACCTTTAAATAAAAATCCACAGGCTTGTTACTTGATTAACAGAATAACTGTTTTAGTCATGTTTTCCGGCATGGATTTGCACAAGTTCTTGATCATTTCCCTTTGCGAGTTTACCTGATGTAATTTAATTATTTTGCCATTACAGATCAGCAAAGCCTGACCATTTAAGACAGCATCTGAGGACCAGGAGACAAGGATTCCCATAACATTGGTTTATATAGGAAAGGAACAAAGTATGATGCTCTTCTCTTTCCTTGCTTTTCTACGCCTGCATTCTGTAGAAGGTATGATAGCTTACCAGACAGTAAGATTGATAGGTACCAATCTCAATGATATTCAAATACTTAAACTTTGTGGCTTTTGCTTCTTTTCAGAAATATCTGAATTGACAAATTCTGAAGGTAGGAATGAAAAAAGAAAATGAGCGAAGCTTTCAGAAGTTTGCAGAAGGTCACTTTTAAATTGAAGTGTATGACAGCTCCCTAAGATGTCCTACTAGTAGGGCTACAGACAGAAAGAGGAAAAAAATAGTCTCAGATCTTACAGAACCAACTGCCCACTCAGTCATCTGTAGTTTTCTCTAGAAAATATGAAGGAAGGTTATGCACATAAATATAGAACAGGAGGATATGGCTTAATCCAATCATGTGAACACTTCTCTTAAAGAACAGCAGAAACAGAAATTTAATGATGTGATGAGATTCCTCACGCCTAAGTAGGAGGTGTCTCCCACAAGTGATAAATTTAATCTGAGAAGATTCTTTAGTATTCTACTTCACTCCTTTCTGACGTTCTTCCAGAACAATATTCCTGAGGCATTACCATACATAATGTATAAATGAACTCTGCTTAGCATTACATTTACTGCAATATGAAGTATTTAAAAAGTTCGTCATATGCTGCTACCTCTTAGTGACATACTGGGACAAATTTTAAAATGAAGATCACCTAGGTGACTTCGGAAGAAATTCTGTTGTGCATACAAACACATGATTGGAAGAAATTGCCAAAGTAACCTAAATCTTTGCACATGCAGAGCAACTTTACTTTTATCCTACAGATAGGTTCAAATTGCAATGCTTGTATCTGCCCCTTCCTGTCATGGCTTTTAAAAGCCATTCCCAGAGAAAGAGTTTGAAGGAGATACGGATCTGAACATTTTCTCCGGATAGCTTTGAGTTTTAATATCATTTCCATCCAAATTATCTGTGGAAAGTTTTCCATCCTTTAGAGTGGATTTACTTTCAAATGACTCTCTAGCATTCTGATAGCGACAAAAAAACCTAGAAAGATTCACTTTTATTTCAATGCTTGTTTCAAACAGGGAAGTTAAAGCACAATGCATGGGACTGCAGTTATTTAAATTTCCCTTTTCCCAGCAACAAAAAAAATATAGTAATATCATATTAGAATAGAGGTAATAATGCCCTGATAATAATACCCTCTAAAATACTATGATGTTCATACATTTAGGAGAATGCTTATTGATAAAGTTTTCCTCATGAACTTTGAGGGTCACTACCAACAATAAAAAACAAAAACATGGACTCAATAGTGACATTTAAAATGTAATATTTAAAACGAAAATACACAGTGTATTTCTAGTTGAGAACTTACATATGGAACAAACATAAGTTCTGTCTTGTTCCTTTCTTTGTAACTTTTGTGTATTTATACAATATGCTACATTTTTAAAAGAGAGAATGTCCACTATCCCTGTTTTCCTGCCCTGACAACTAAGATCACAATCAGGAAAATTCATTCTGACCTCACTGCTCCCTACAGCTTCATGCAAAAGGGAAATGGAGGGGGAGGTACTGATCTTCTCCCTGGTATCCAGTGATAGGATGCCCTCGACTGGACATTAGAAAGCATTTCTCCACTGAGAGGGTGGTCAAACACTGGAATAGACATGCTAGAGAGGTGGTGGATGCCCAAAACTTGTCAGTGTTTGAGGCATTTGGACAACGCCCTTTATAACATGTTTTAACTTTTGGTCAGCCCTGAAGTCATCAGACATTGAACTAGATGTGATCATTGTAAGTCCCTTCCAACTGAAATATTCTGCTCTATCTTTCAGACAATAAAAATCCCCTTCAAGTCAAATGAGCATGACACCCTAGCAATTGCCTGTAGTACTTTAATTATCACACCTGAAAGATTACATGTAACTTTATGTTAATTTCAGCCAGCCTCAAACAATAAAGTTGAAAAAGGGGAGAAAGACAACTACGAAGATACAGTTATTACAAAATTGGGATTAAACGCCACTAGCAACCAAAACCTCTCTTGGACACAAGAACAGGTTGGAGATCCAGTTCAGCTCCATAAATATACACACAGCATTCCTTAAATTATTCCAGTGAAGTCAGTGAGTCTCTTAAGATGCACGGGCATAAGTAAACTAAGCAAAAAGAGACGAAACATCCAATTGCTTCCAATTCATTGTTTTCCTAGAAACACAGTATCTTGCCTGTCTTCCTTCCTTCTTTTCTCTGCTTTCTGCAGTCCCAACACAATGCTACAACCTAAAGTCCAACATAATTTCTAAGCTTTATTTATATATTTCCATCACAACAGACAGAAACATTTTCTCTCACTTTAATTTATAATTTATTTCTCATTTATTTTCATGTACAGTGAAAATTCAGTCACAGTGTGGCATGAACTTATTATGTGGGAACATATTCAGATACACTCAGCACAACTCCCTTTGATGTAAGTGAAAGTTTTGACTAAGTGAGAAATAACAATGAAGTTACTCATCGTTAAACGTTTAGGTTTAGATTTTAGATACCAGGATAAAACAGATGACAGAAAGCACTCCATCTTTCCAAGTCATGTATTAGTTAAGGAGATTTTTGAAGATGATAATTCTACCAGAACAGAAGATTCGGAGGTGACTGCGTTGACTATAAGGTCAAATAATTACAAAATAATTACATGCGTAATCTCTTTCATAAACTGGTCAAGCCCCTCCTAAAATCTAGTTAGGGTTTTTTCTCCTACTAAAAGGCTGTTACAGAACCTGTCTAATGTTATAAAGCATGTTCTGATTTCCAGCCTCAATATACTCTCAGAAAGTTTATATATAATTATCCTTTATCTTAAACAGTTCTTCTTGCTTAGTGTTGATTTTCCTGACATATTTGTAGGGTGTCATAACCTCCTATTTCACTTCCATTTGCTAGTCTAAACAAGCCAAGACTTTCAGTGTCCCCACATTAGGTAGGGTGAATGAAGGATGGAAAGCTGATTATTAGACAGGCAGGAACCAGAGCTCTATTGTTAGCACCCTGGACAGCATACTGGAGAACTGTGGTATATATTACTCTCCCATCTCAACAAAACAGCCTCAAGTAGAAACATATCTATCTCCGAGAAATTTTTGCGTCAGAATGCATCTATTCTCCACAGTATGCCACACATTGCCCATTATGCAATGCCGTACCAAATGGGAAAACCTCATCTTTATAAAATCAGATGACCTTCATGGAATTGAACTAATATTTTTATTTAATAATAAGACTCAAAAATTATTGTGAAAATGGACATGGACAGATATCAATAACACACACACAACTTTTTATATATAAAAGAAAATTTTGCATGTCAAAATAAGTCATAATCATGTAAAGTCTTTTATAAATTACAGAATGTAATTGTAAATTCTTCTGTAAATGTAAACTCTTCTACTTATACACAGAAAATGAGTTTCAGTATATCCCAATAGTGATGTGACAGTACAAGAGAAGAGGTGATGTGAATATGTCAGCACCAGCAAGATGAGGGGGTTTTGAGAAAGAAAGCGAAGTTGCTTGAAATACAAGAAATGCTCTGCCACTCTGAACCTGAGAGTTAGCCCAGGGGAACACAGATGAGCCTGTGAGAGCGAGACATAGAAGCAAGGCAAGAGTCCAGGGAAACAGTAGAGGTCAGAAATAACAATGCAGGCAATGGTGTAATTTGCTTTAAAATGGGGCTTGGAGAGATTGAGTTTTACTCAAAAAAGGAAGAGAGGCCAAATAAATCAATGTAGAAAATAACTGTAATTGTTTCCAAACACCTGCTGAGCTCTAATATCAGCTTGCATTTACCACTGAATATTGTTCATCACTGCATAAAAAGAAACATCACCTTGTTAGGGGAGAACATATCAGATAAGATTAACTTATTTTATCTGCCTGACATGATTTCTGAACCCATCACAGAAACAGTTAATTATCTGCCTTTAGAAACCTACAACAGCCAGAGGGATACCAGTGGAGCCAGGTTTTGCCCTTATTGCTAGTCTGCAAATCTTCTGACAGTACTGATTAATCCAAACTAAACTGTTTCCCAGAAGCATACCAAAATTGACTGGACTTGGAAAATGTCTTTGATGAACAGGAACTAAAAATTTAAGAGGGTAAGCAGAAGGAAACCCACAGGGAGGCTATTCACAACAACCTATAGTCCAGCAGTGAGAGAAGTCAGTGAGAAGAGTCCAACATTTTCTGACCCACAGCCCAGTCCCAATTCTCATGCAGCTATATTGCTGGATACAGCCCTCTGGCTCCAAGGCCAGCCGGCACGACAAAGCTGGCTTCCACGTGGCCGAAGTCTCCTGCACTCTAGAAAAGTACATCTGAGCTGCCTGCTGGGAACAGTCCATTCTCCGTGTTAACCTCCCTGCAATGACTGGGGCATGTGAAAGAAAGTTTTATTTGACCTTGGAGTATAGAGAGTGACAGGGAGAGAAACTTCACACCAACAGTTAAGCCTATGCCCTGACCCTGTTTGATGTGCTATTGCAGACAGAGCCCCACAGACCTCAGGAGTGCTGCCATCACCACGTTGTTCTACTTTCTTGAAAACTCTGTCTTATAAATGCGTCTCAGTGTTTGTTGCAAAAATAAAACGTCATGTCAATTCAGGATTTTTTTTTTCCCATTTCAAGCCATTTCACAGCACCAGAAAATTGTTTCCCACTCAGTCTTTATCCATCCAAATTCAGTCCTTGAGCCTTTTCCTTACATGTATTCCAACAGCATGAAGGAAGAACAACACATGCATTTTCACCAAAAAGGCGGTTTATCTAAGCAGTTATTGTAGCATTTGCCAGCACAAGTTTCATTTTATCCTATAAATTACTTCCTCTTTCCAGATCTGCCTGCTTTCAGTAGTTTATTTACTCTGTATTACAACTTCACTTTTTAAAGTAATTTGTAATAAACCTAGCAAAGTTACCCTTACCCGTATTAAGAACTTGAGCCTCATACTAGCTACTGTGAAGAAAATTCACTCTGTCCCAACTAAAACCAGCACACCAGGCTTGACAAAGGAATGTTAACAGGGCAGGTAGTAGTTCTCCCCTATTTAAAAAGCTACGTCAGGAAGGTAAGAAATTGTTCTCCCCTGTCCGCAGGGAAGGGACAACACGTGACAGGTTTAGGGAGGAACGTGCTTTCAGGTCAGACAACAGAAAAACCTTCCAGCTTAAGCACTGAATTTGGCCGCTACGTCTCCATGGCTACAGACTTCTGTAAAAACGCGAGACAAACGTCGGTCAGGAGGATACCCTGGGTCCGGGTCACCCTGCCTGCAGCAGGGAGGCGGACTGAGGTGAGCTCTTGGGGTCACTCACCACCCCTTCTGCTATGGTAACATCTGCTCTTTCAGGGCAGGTATTTGCATGCATAGCAAGCTGAAGCAGATAGTGGCCATGCAGAGCTATGAATTTTTCATGACAACCAGGAGATAATGGAAATATCTCAGGGATCAATATCTTCTTTCTGAACCAATGCTGAATGTCGGTCTTGCAAGATTCTTTTCTTTAGAGGCAGTAATGGAAAACTCTGTTGACTTTTCTGCATATTTCTGGTTTTAGGACATACAGCCATTAGAATTCCCCCTGTTTCCAGGGACCCTGAGCCTATAGCATCTTATCATTTTCCTCTCCTTTAGAAAAGCCAACAACAGCATTACATACTGTTTTGATCTTAGTTAGGAAAAGTTACTTTAAATGCTAATAAGCACACTTAACCTCCAACTATTGATTGGATAACTTCCATGCTTTTTATCCTTTAAAGTGATAAACTAAAGTTATTTTTAAGTAAAATAAGCATCTGAATTAGCTTTTTTAATTGGGATGCCCCAACCATAAAGACTGTCACGTATAACATTTTTCAAAGTAAACAGTGAGGAAGATAGTGTTATATGCAGACTGTCATTACTTTAACTAAGTCAAACCCTTGGACTGACTGCAATAGGAGACATACTGAACAATTTAATCTGAGTTGTGATCCTTTTGTGTTCAGTTTAATACAAAATATAGTGTCAGTTCATCCCCTGTGGTTGAGTAATTGGAAAATGGACAAGGAGACTTTCCACAGAAGCTACAGGAATGCAAGTTTGACGAAGTAACCTACATCTAAAATTACATCTCTGTAAACCACTTTTAATGCTGGAAAGCAAAACAAAACCGACATGGATTGCTATACAGAATGCACCTTTGGAAGTTATGCCATTTATCTGTAACTCCAAGATATATTGTCTGGAAGCCCATCTTAAACAGTAAACCACCAAAGAGACTCAGGTGTAAATCATTCGGATATAAAAGCTATCCCACAAGTTAACAAATGCTCGCATTTGGTGTAAAGACAGGAATTAATCTAGAAATCCCCTAGCAGAAAGGGTCTGGCTTCCTAGCAGTCTTGAATTTTCATTGCAGAACAGATAAACACGAAATTTTTATTAGGAAAAGAAACAACCTGGAAATGTTTCCCTGAGGAAGACAGTCTGGCCTAACAGCCACCATGTGCTATCAATCTCCAGGTGCCTGCTTCTGAAAGTCAGTTCTCCGGGTGCTGGGCATCTCCAGCACAGCACCATCGTGCACTAAGGATAAGCAACATTAGGGCAGGTTTACTACTTTTGCACAGGTCCTTCCTGCTTATATAGCCCCAGGGAAGGAATTGCTCACCAAATAAGGAATTAGCGAAAGACCGCAAGTATGACAGAACATCACCTATCATTGCCTTCTTTTCATCACCAGTGAGTAAACTGAAAATCATACCCCCACTGACAGTAAAACGCTGACAACCGCTGTCAGGAGTGATGAGGGGAATTAGACGCAAAGGTATGCTTTGGTATGCTTGGCTTCAAAGGCACCATTTCATTTTAAGCACCAGGAGCACCAGGGATTGCCAATTATTACTGCTTGAAGCACTCTGTCCTTCTGCATTAGACAACACTGAAAGGAGACTTCTCCTTGTGCATAGTTCTCACTACATATTTTAAAAGTTAGCAATCCCTACTGGCCGACATCTTTAGTTCACCACCTCAGGGGACGTTACGCACTATAAAAGCATAATGGCTCGCGACAGAACCACTCAGCATTGCTCCTCGTCTCCCTCCCTGTAACCATTTGGCTCATGGTATTTCCCTGACCTGATTGCTTCCTGTTTGTAGCAGCTAAGTATCCCCAAAAGGAAATGGCATTTTATACCTCATATGCTTGCACCAGCCACAGAAATAGGAGCTGCAAAGGAAAATAACATGAATAACAAATATTACATGGAACAGGTAGCTCACTGAAGTGACAGGATCAGCCAGCACTACAGCATGGTCTACGAGATCTGCTTCTGTCCATCAGTCCCAGTATTACAGCTCAGTTTCTTCTCTTTTTGTAACAATAAATAGTTTACCCTTTTTTCCCCGCCCATTAATCCCAGTTCCACTGTGAATGCTATCTATGTTTCTGGAACAACCTCCACTTTTTGAAATGTCTTTGCTGCAACACACATTCTGTGATTACCCAAGCATTTCACTACAAAATAGGAGAAAGCTGTTAATACTGAAGAGAAGACAAATACACAAGTCTACTGTGGGGAACCAACTCTCCCGGTAATTCAAGTGCAGCTGTTGAGAATACTACATAAATGGTTATTTTTTATCTGGAACATGTTAAGTCTGAACTTTTTCCCAATTTCATTCCAACAGTTATGGATTCATTTCTTGTCATTTACTGTGCTCTTTGCAATTTCTGTCAGAAAAATGATGTATTTGAAATTGAATGCCTCACGTATTTTGTAGATTATCATTGTGAGCTGCGCTGCTTTGACCTTTTCAATATGCTGTAATTTCATTTGCTGCCATGGCTATTTAGGTTTTTCTCTTCTGTCTCAGGCTCCCTAAACCACAGGTAACAGGCAAGAATGGCCAAAAATTCAAATTAAAAAAAAAAAAGTTTAAAAGAAATTTCAAAGTATGGTACAAAAGATCACTATACTTCACAACAGGAACCCGGTGTTGAAATTCTGATGCTTCATCCTGGCACTGACAATGAACACAGTGACTGGTACCAGGTGAATCCATTCATCCAGCAAAACTTGCAATGACAGTGGTATGCGAAACACGACTAGCCCATTTCAGCTACAACACTAAAACACCGTCATTGTCCACTCTGAAATATTAAAATGGCATTAGGAAGAATCACAACTTCGTCTCTTTTTGGGCTTAGGAAATTTCAAATGACTCACAATGGAATCTGTCCAAAGCATTTACTAAGTTTGTGCTAACAAGACAGGAGAGATGCCTTGACATAAGAGGGGAAGAAAACCACAAAAACCCACACCCCACACAAAAGGCTGGACTACTGTCTAAATCTATCTATTAATGAAAATTAAGAACCTGAAGATATATGACTATAAAGCCATGTTTTTTGACTTGACCTTTAGGTGGCTGGTTTGGGGTTTTTTAGACAGATCTCTTATTAAAACAGGATATTTGATGTTCCTGGAGTATCAGCTTTGCCCTCTCTTTCACGGAATAAATAAATTATTTTACATTTTCACTTCTAAGTACATTAATTATACCCATCGATCTTGGCCATTGTCTCTAAAACTGATAACAAGAACATAGTTCTGTAAGGCAAGCACACAATTTCTAAATATTGCTAAATGCACAAATGGCAGCAGTTGCTCAATTATTTTTAAAAAATTGTTCTTTCCATGTAAGTTAAAAGGTTCGAAATGGAGCATATGACAGAACAGCTGCTTGATTCAGTACAGCAGCATTTAGAAATATTAGTATGAACAAAAACAGTTCAATGCCTTCGGTTCCTTTTTTTTTTTTTTTTTTTGCCTTTAAAACAAGGCTCAATACATCACTTCTCTAGGGAGTAAGGAAGGGTATATTTGTATATGTATATACTAATCACTGGAAAACAGATATATTAAAGAATGTTCACTCTTTGTATGGAACACACTGCAAATAAGTCATTACCACTTGTTTTCATTGTCTTGCATCATTTACATGTGGTATGATTTTACAGCCCTTCTCTTTACTCTAAATGTACTATCAGCATATGTTGGTAGAGGACAAAGCAGATAAGTGTTTTGAAGACACTACGGAAGATGGTAAAGTGTTGCCTTGAACTAGAAAGTCAGTGGCCTCTAGATGGAAGTCAGAGGGGAGCAATAAGCAGAGTAAGAGAAAGGAAAAGGGGGAGACTCCCAAAACTGACCAAGCTGGGATAATTATCTGTAACCAGAAGACAGAGAAACTGAGAAGGATGTGATGGTTTGAAAAAAATTTTTAAATCATCCCTAAGTGTATCACAGCATTCTCTACATAGTTTGCCACAGTCATCTCATAGTCATCACTTCACAGACAGGTAAAGAGGAAAATGGGAAGCATCTATTTTAATTTTCAGCAGTGAAACGAATGTTTGATCTTCTGACAAGGGCCTAGGTTACAGTGACTCTCCTGGGCTACTTAATACAGTAAGATGACCACAGTTTGTTAGGGATACAGTATGACTGCCACATGTATAGTTATTTCATTGTAACTTTCTGTTTCCTTATTCAAGACACATTTACTTGTGATAAAGGTACTTTGGGAATTCTTGGAACAAGTTGCAAATTCATGGAAACTTGCTCTACAGAAAAAGGGCTCTTGGAGTCGCCCAATCCATATGCTTAATGAGGCTGTGGTAAATAAATGAGAGGAAAGCAGCTTGATTTTTTGCATTTGGCAAACCTTTTTTATGTTTGTGCTTTTGTGAGGTTTGTGTTTGTTGTTGGTGTTTTGTTGTTTTTGGTTTTTTTTTTTTTAACATTTGCCTGAAACTTTTCAAAACATGTCACCACTTACAGCCTTTTTCTGAAAGTATGGCTTCGGTTTTAGTCCCTGCATGACTTTCATTTTTCTGTGCTAATGCAGGCTATCCCACAGGCAGATCATATGGTTGCCTAGAGCACAGATGGAAAGAATATTAATGCCACTGAAGAATATGTTTTGGTTTTTTATTTTAGGAAATTGGAAAACGAAGGTTTTATGTAATCATACTGATATCACATAGTAAGATCATTGAAAGATCCTATTAACTTCATTTAATTAATAATTCAAGGCAATACTTAGTTAAGTTGTTAGTTGAAACATCTTTTTTTTTTTTTCCTTTCAAGAAACTACACCTCAGTCATGTCTCCAAAAACAGGCCCAAGGGCAACTTCAAACAAAGAAAAGCGGTGATGGATGAACAGTCTTCACAACTACTGCTATGACAAAGTATAGATGTAGGGCTGGAGATTCAGCTCAGTATACACATACAGTGAAAAGTAAAAAGATCTTACTTTTGCTAGTGAAAAAATTTACCTTACTGGAAGAAAATCTGCTTCAGTGTTACCTAGGTTATAAAGAACACAACTAATGCTTTTGTATGTCATGCCTTCATATGAAGGAGGCGAGACAGCTGCAGGTGAACTTCACAAAAGTAAATGCATTTGTAGCTGAATTTTAAATAAATGTGCATCTGTACATGCTGTGGCAGCGAAGAGAAAAAGAGGTCACAAGGCCCAAAGAGAAAAGCCAAAGGAAAAGTTCGTCAGAAATTAGATGAAAAAGATTAGAAGAGTGACTGAAAATGCCAATTTTGTCTATATTATAGGGGAGGAAGAGAAAGATGGGGAGACATAGGGGAAGAGTGAAAAATGAACAAAAAAACACAAGGCTGAGAGCATGTGCAGGTAAGAGAAGAAAAAAGTGCAATGGCAGACTCTCTTTAAGATATAATTCCTTCGCAAAAAAAGCTTAATGACAGCATGAGTAATGAAACAATTGCAAGAATGAGCCATGTAATATGAGTGTAGAAATAAGCTTAGAGAGGGAAGAGCTAAAAGACCTGACCCCCAGCTGCCCGCCTGGGCTCTGAGGTGCCTGTAGGCAGCTCTGCTGGTGAGTGGGGGGATCACACAAGGGATCCGACTGTACCGACTCTCTTCACAGCGTCTCAGCATGTTACCCGAGGCACAAAACAACTAAAACCAGCTGGAGGTCTAGTCCATTGTATTCACTGGCTAAAACACTAGCGTGAGCTATTCCTGCTTTATGCTGCTAACAGGTCAGTGTCTCCGTATTTGCACTCGGTTTTACCACCTGATGCAGAGCTGGGCCCCCGACTGTCGGGAGCCAACAAAACTTTTACCACAAACTGCAGTGAGGGCAGAGTATCAGTAAGGTAACCATATGATGAAGTGGTTTTACCTCTAGATGCAGTCCAGAAGAGAATGTTATGATCTTCTCTTACTTAGAATTTCAGCGTCTTCTGTGGCCCAAATATTTTTTGTAGCTTTCCTGAGACTAATGTACCTTCAAGAGCAGTCTAAACGCTATGCTAGCACTTACGTAAGACACATTTAAAGTATATTAAACTCTGCCTCATATTTTATACCTTCTGTGTTCTGTGCTGCTTAAGCACCTTGCTGCCACTTACACTTTTCACACCAAGTGACTTCAGGTTACCCAATTTCTCTTCCAAGAGCCAGACGTTGCTTTGAAAGAGTCAACCATTATGACTACCTCACCCCCCAGGAGCACCAAAAAACACGGAGACATTGGCCTGACTGTTCAGCTCCAACCTAACTAATCTAACTTCTAAAGACCTCCTCAAAGCAATGTTAAAAAAACTGAACACTAATTTCTTCACAGGCACCAAGTGCCTTAGACGTAAATTACCTCAACCACAGTTACAAGAGTTCAGCAGTTCTGGAAATCAGGTTCACCACCTCATTAGCAGAAGAGTAACAGATTGATACATTAAGGTGACAGAGCCAGGTTTTGCTATTCTCGGTAAAATCAGAAGCAGGTAAGAAAATAAACTACCTTCCTAGGACGCACTGATAATTGCACTGTGCTGGCCATCAAGTGCCCAAAGTCCACTCAATGATGTGACACAGGAACTGGACACAGATATTAAGACCTGCTGTATAAAACTGGTGAAAGGTTGGGGTGTTCTCTACATTGATTTGCTGAACTAGAAGACCAGATTAAAAAAAAAAAAAGAAAAAAAGGAAAAAAAAGCAGCGCTCTGAGTTATCAAGAAACAGTCTTGAAAAATCTCTCTCTCAAAAGATGTACAGGAAACTGTGGGTAAGACATCTCTCCTAAGCGACAACTATCTTTATAAAACCCTAGACACTTTCTTTGAAGTCCCAGGGACAAAAGAAATGGGCTGTATTTCTGTGGAGAAAGTGTGTTTAAGAATGAACTTTCACTTGCCACACCAGTTCAAATTCCTGCATTACCTAATGAAACAATTCAAGTCACAAAGAGCAACATCTCAAAACTGCTACTTTTCATCCAAAGTAATCTTGAGTGGAAAAGGAAGCATCAGTCAGTAAAGAGACTGTGAATTTTCCAAGCTACCCTTAAAACAAAGAAGAAAGTAACATTGCATATTTTTGAATTGTATCAGCTCAGAGAAGCAGTAGCACATTTTGCACTGCCATTGGTAAAACGTACCACTGGTAAGCAAGGCATGTGCCCGAAGAGGACAAGTCACCATCAGAACACAATAACCATGTTGCGAGATGGTTATAATGCTTCAAAATGTCCTGACAGACTCTCTGCTGTATCAGAAGCTAAACATTTCACTGGGCATAGAGACACCTTGGGGATTCATGTACCAGTCTTCATGCCACTGTTTCTGTACTTATTTAGCCATGTTATCTATGAGGAAATAAATACCAAAAATCTGTGCAACACTATGACATTAGAAACACAGAAAATTAAAACTGAGAAACAACCTCTTTTCTACCTTCCTAAAAATAAGTAACGTACATTAGAGTCTGACTACCCTTAATCATTGTCCCTGACAGAGGACATTACAGTAATCCCTTCTCAGCCTGATACAGACACGGATGATGGCTAATAGGACATCATTACAGGGAAAGGGGCAACACCTTTGGCTAACAGTAATTATCAGTTCCCTGTTTTCAAGGTAATAAGGAAAGAGTTGGACATAACTGTTCCTTCTGCTTTTGACTCAAATAGCGCCTTACCTGAGGAGGTGGACTTTAGGTCTAAAGAATCATAATATCTTGCTGTAGATGTTATTGTGCTTTTTCTTTTTTCATAAGATGATAACGACAGGCAGTGCACATAATACTCTTTTAAGGTCATGAAGATACAGCTCAGACCCAGCATTTTGAGTAGGAATCAGTAATAGGTACACAGCTGTTGCAGAATGCAGTTCAGGCTTACTGGGGCTCTGCCAATGAAACTGTTGGATTTGCGCCTGCCTGTGTGTCTGGATTTATTTCCCACAAAACACTACAAATGGCTGCAGATACAGAGGGAATTGTAGCCTTAGCGCAGAGAGAAAGTGGTGCTGCTGGAGAGAAGGATAAGAGAATGACAAGTTCTTGCAGTCCCTGAAATGTGTGAGTTTTTGATGGGTTCTGATAGTACAAGTTAACTTCTACTGTCAAAAGACTTTTTCCCCTTCTATCCAAGAACAACAATTAAAAAAAAAAGCCAAGCAGGATTTAAGAATCCAAATAAGCAGGAAAACAATTAAGAACTGCAGTGCATGCACCATATAAGGATGTTTAAATCTGAGTTTTTCCTCAGCACACCAACAAAGAGATAGCAACACAAAAGGAAAACAAAACCGTTTTTGTCCTAGGGAACTCATAATACATGACTTTTAAAAGAAAAAAGATATTAATGTAGTGTCCACTGCACAATTTCTTACATTTGCCAGAAGAAATCCCTGTGGACACATACATCTAAAAACACATACTTTTAATAAACTTACATTTGCAGGTCAACACAAAAACTGTTCTCTGGATGTTGAGATATTTACCTTACACGTCAGTTAATGAACTTTCAAAATCTGCAATCCTTTGGTTTTGTTTGGAAGACCAGTTTAAAATAAGCCTACAAAGCTTGACCTAGATCCCCTTTCCTAAGCAGGATTACTATCCAGCAGGGTTAACAAGTTTCGTGCAAACTTGTAAGTCTTATCTTTACATCTTGTATCCAAGTGCCAGTGTAATACTGTTGCCTATACAATTGTTCTTGCTTTGTTTTAAAAACAGGGCTGGAAAACAAATTGGGTTTATGTTGTAGGATTGCAGGTTGCAAGTGAAAGCTGTGCAGGTTTCAGCACACAGGTTTGCCTGTGCTCATCATGACCTAAAACACCCTAATTATTCCCTTCCTTGTCCCCTCTTGAGCAAAGGAATGACTGGTAAGAAAACAAAAGTTCACACAACATCAGCCAGAACCAGCAGTAGAAAGCATCACTGTGCCCCTTTCTGTTATGAAGCTAACTGTGAGCGCCTAAAGCTCAAATCTGTTTTCTACCAGAAAATGAAACAACCGAGTCACATCATTTTATCTCTACTATTGCTACAGTTCTACTTGTCCTTCTCAAGTTTGCTCCTAGCTTTACCTGAACTACTTCTCTACTGAAAGAAATTCACCTATGAGCAGTCTCAGCAGCAGAACAGAGCTGGCTGTTTGAGGTTGAACCTGATGGACAGCCACACATGGAAAATAAGGATATAAGCATGCTTGAGTGACATCCTTCAAAACTCAGGAACTATTAATTCATTTCTCTGTACAGAGTTAGAGTAGGACTGATCCTTTAAAAACATGAAGGAAATTAGTTTGCCAATGGCTTAAACACAGGTTTCTCAATGCACAGATTTTGCATTCTGCAATTTCAGAGCAGCCCTCAGAGGTCTCTGGTTTTCTGTGGTGCACTGGATCAGCCAGAGAGACTGTTCTCTCCTGTGGAACTATGCCTCCACCCATCCTTTCAGACTAATATGATTGTGTAAGCTCACTAGTGCGATACTTAGCAAAATCCATTAGCTACATCACCCAAAGAAAGCAGTCTCATAAAACAGGAGAGCTCTGAACACGCAAGCATCCTAACAGGCATAGTTACTGCACAGTTTTCATTCCCGGTCGCCTTTTAGCTCTTTCCCAGCCACCGGCTTTAAGAAACACTTGTCTCTCAAAGCAGGCAGTGTCCATCTCTGACACTCAGTCTGGGCCCTGCACTGCACACACACCACATCTGTATCTCCACGGCTGGGTGATTCACATCCCTGGGGCCCAGTTGTGTCTGAAGCCCCTGATTTTGGTCCTTCTGGGGAAGTGGCCATCAGTGACACAGTCACTGCAGTAACTGAGATCAGCAGACTGCTTCCAATATATTTTCCATGCTGTCTCATCCTCCACAGAAACCCATTCATCTCTTAAATACTTGTAATCCAAGACGGTCAGATGGTTAGAGAGAAGCTCCCTGAGGCCGGTGGCTTTTCAGGGGTAGATTATTACATTCTTCCTTGAGAAAGTAGTTTGTGACTTTCCTGCACAGAACCTGGTGAATGTAAGCTTTATTGGCCTACAGCGAACATTTCGCTGCTCTCATTATGTTGAATCAATGCATGCACACTGAATTTCAAGTTGACAAACTCATTTGGTTGCCTCCATAAAAGCCCTATGAAAATATTCATAACCTTGTTACATATCAGCTTTACATCTGCCATCTCTTCTATTTTCCCTTTCTCTAATCATTTCGTCTATTCTTCTGCCAGTCCATCTTTCTTTTTGCGCTCTTTATTCTTATTCTATTCCCTTTTATTCCACTTTCATTTTGATCTTATTGCCAGAGGGCAAAAACTGATAGTGGCAGCACAGAGAAAGCATTCAGGTAGTGGAAAATGGAGAGAGAATGAAGAAATCCCTCAAATACATAATGACAGACTTCTTCGTAATCTGGAATATTGGGAACCTTGAATGAACAGTAACTGCATTATTTTTAAAATTACAAAGAAATAAAACAGTTTTCAGCCTTGAATCACTTGTCACAACTGAAAACATCCTGCCTTTCAAGCAAGGAACATAACTATGCCAGTACCGTTTCTGCAGGTCTGACAATGCAGCTGTCAGACAATATAGGAAGAAGCTGATTATATTCTTTACAGAGCTGTGATATGTGAATACCATTTATCTTCAAAATTATATTAAAATTTATGATAATTGGTGATAAAATATCAAAGAAAATAATGTAAAGGTTGCATATAGACTCAGTCTTTCATTCGTATCAAGTTGTGGACATATGCTCATCATATCGAGTTCTGAGGCTTCATAAATTGGCAGGTCTGGCTGGATATGTATGTAACTTCATAAGCAACTACCACGAATAACATTTCTATTCAGAGAGCTATGCTCCAGACTTGATATACTTGACAAGAAGATGCAGCTTCTTCATACTGACATTTGGAAGGTGTTAAAATATTATGAAAAGATATTCCTGTTCTATGGTGGCCTGATATAGCACCAAGCAAGCACAATGGGATCAATTAAGCTTCGTTGGGTTGCCCAGACTTTTTCAGTTTTTGGTTGCGAGGCTTGAGAACAGGTGGTAGAGACTTAAGGGATTCCTTTTGTGTTCAATAGCACAGCTTTTTATGTCCTTATCTTACGGACTTGCCAACACCTTGTAAACTTCTTTTACTCTCATAAAAGCACAGACAGAATGAATGTCATCTCTTATTTATTGCAAATATCTATTTTGCCATTAGGATGAATAAATAGTATTACACTTCATAAATTCTAATCAGTCAACATCTGTATTTGTTCTGATAAGAGTAATAGACACAGAACAAATGTTATCTCAGCAATCATTTCTTAAACACAGTTCCAGCACTGTATACAAACCCAGGCACAGAAAGTAGGTCTACATATCACCATGCAGAAAAACAGGGAATATTAGCCCCAGTGGAATACCTTGCTGATGTAGTCATTTTACTTTCATTCCCCAGGCCATCTCTTTTCCAAAGTAACTGACTAGCACTGCTCAAAATGAAGCAGCCAAAATATAGCACAAATTCCTAATATTCAAATTCTGGACTTCATTTATTGTGATTCATCCTTTTTGAAAAGATACATATGATGTTTGTTGCTAAATGCCTAACTACATGCGTTCATGCTATACAGGTTAGCATCGTATTGTTTTCAACTGAGAGTTATCCTGAATGTTAATGTGCTCCAAAATACTCAAGCTGAGGATCTAATGTATTCATGTCACCAAATGAAAGTTTGACACTAATGGAACTTTAGTCTTAGGCTGAAGCAGAAGATACTTAACAGAGCAGTAACCTTATTAAGCACAAATACAAACCCTCTTACATCAACAGGAATTTCGTTTGTCCTAATAATTAATAGGTAATTTTTTATCAGTTCCTAAGTACTTATTCAATCTTATTTTTATACAGTTTCATTGAAATCCTTAAGATCATTACCTGGGTTTTCTCTCTTTAATTGTGACCTCTGATCTGCTGATAATTTTTTACCTTATTGAAACACCCTGGAAGTTCACATTGTCCATTGTACCAAAAATAAAAAGGCGCACTATTAGGTGTATTTAGAATTTAATTCTCAAAGCCATGTTCAATGGCATTAGCCACATGCTCTTAACAATGAAAAAATAATGCCCTGACACTAATGGAATATATTAAATTCCTGAACATTATGAAACACACCACAGAATAATGCAGCAAGCAGAGCAAGTAATGCTCTACTGGCCAGTATCCTCAAGCATCCTCATTCTTGCAGTTATGAGGTGGTGATCCAGCAAGGGTTGAAACAAGTCCAGCAGCACAGAGAAGCAAAGATTTTTTGCTTGTGTTGTGGTTTAGCTCTGGCCAGCAAAATA
>NW_010249506.1:0-1753 GCF_000690775.1 Eurypyga helias
TGTGTGTGTGTGTGTGTGTGCAGGAGGTACGCGGTGTGCACGGGCCGCTCCGTGTGCAGGGACACGTGTGCAAGAGCCCTCCTGTGTGCGCAGACACGTGTGGCCAGGAGCTGCCGCACACGCAGCAGGACATGCGTGTGGGCACGGGCACACGCATGTGCGTGAGCCACCCCGTGTGCCAGGACAAAGGTGTGCAAGAGCTGCTGTGTGTGCACAGTGTGTGTGTGTGTGCAGGAGGTACGCGGTGTGCACGGGCCGCTCCGTGTGCAGGGACACGTGTGCAAGAGCCCTCCTGTGTGCGCAGACACGTGTGGCCAGGAGCTGCTGCACACGCAGCAGGACATGCGTGTGGGCACGGGCACACGCATGTGCGTGAGCCACCCCGTGTGCCAGGACAAAGGTGTGCAAGAGCTGCTGTCTGTGCACAGAGAGGTATGTCCAGGAGCTGCCACACGTGCACCAGCATAAGTGTGTGTGCACGGGCACACACGTGTGTGAGCCACCCCATGTGCCGGGACAAATGTGTGTAGGAGCTACTGTGTGTGCACAGACACGTGGCCAGCAGCTGCCACACCAGCACACGCATGTGCATGAGCCACCCCATATGCAGGAACAAACGTGTGCAAGAGCTACTGTGTGTGCACAGACGTGTGGCCAGCAGCTGCCACACCAGCACACGCATGTGCATGAGCCACCCCCGTATGTGTGTGCATGGACACACACATGTGCATCAGCCACCCCATGTGCTGGGACAAATGTGTGCAAGAGCTACTGTGTGTGCACAGACGTGTGGCCAGCAGCTGCCACACCAGCACACGCATGTGCATGAGCCACCCCATATGCAGGAACAAACGTGTGCAAGAGCTACTGTGTGTGCACAGACATGTATGTCCAGGAGCTGCCACACATGCACCAGCACATATGTGTGTGCATGGGCACACGCATGTGCATGAGCCACCCCATGTCCCAGGACAAAGGTGTGCAAGAGCTACTGTGTGTGCACAGACGTGTGGCCAGCAGCTGCCACACATGCACCAGCACAAGTGTGCAGGCAGGAGGTACGCTGTGTGCACAGGCACATATGTGTGCAAGAGCCACCCTGTGTGCAGGGACACGTGTGTGCAGCAGCTACTATGTGAGCACAGACACGTGTACCCAGGAGCTGCCACACATGCACCAGCACACAAGTGCCAGAGCTGCCCTGCATGTGTGGGCACACACGCGTGTGCAGGAGGTACCCCATGTGCACAGACATATGTGTGCAAGAGCTGCCCCTTGTGCAGGAGCTACTGTGTGTGCACAGGCACGTCCCGGAGCTGCCACACATGCACCAGCACATGCTTGTGTGCAGGTGGTGCCCTGTGTGCACAGGCACATCCGTGTGCAAGAGCTGGTGTATGTGCATGGGCACATGCGTGTGCAGGAGCTATTGTGTGTTCAGATGCATGTGTGCAGGAGCTGCCCTGTGTACGCAGGCACACGTGTGTATGCAGGAGGTACGCTGAGTGCACAGACACATATGTGTGCAGGAGCCACCCTATGTGCACGGGCACACGCATGTGCAGGAACTACTGCGTCAGCACAGACACGCGTGGCCTGAGCCCCACACATGCACCAGCACACACGTGCGTGCAAGAGCTGCCCCGTGTGCACAGGACGGTGGCACCGTGTCCCGCTCCACCTCGGGTCCCACCGCGCCCCGGTGGTGCCGGTACAGGGTCCGGTGGGCGATGCCCGGCCAGGGCGGGGGTGG
>NW_010249507.1:0-53761 GCF_000690775.1 Eurypyga helias
GGGGGGGGGAAAGGCAAACACAGTTAGTACGTCCGGTATACTATTTTTTGCCCTTTTTTTCTCTCCACTCGCCATATTTAATTCTGTGCCTATAGAGCACTGTGACATACAGAACACTTCTATGCCTGAAGTAAAAAAACATCTGGTACATCAAGGAAGGGAAGATCAGCAAAGAAAATTTAAAAATTACCCATAATGATGGCACTGAGTGTTTAATACCTAATGTAAAACTAAATACATGTACTTCACTATTGAATAAAGTGGATTGGTATGTTTTTACAAGGTATTTCAAAAGAAGTTCCCTTGCTCAAAGGAGATGTCCCTACACTTAAGTTTAATCAAGCAGTGTATGCTATCTTTGAAGAAAATCTGTAGAAAAGACAAAAGAAAAAACAAACCCACAAAATGCAGAGACAGCACATAAGGAAAACAATGTTTGAGAAACCTAACAAGAATCATGGTGCAACATTCACAATATATAGAACAACTCAATGGTATTGAAAATAACTATTTGTGTCTACCATTTAATAATATGCAAAAAAGAAAATGCTCCCCATTTACACTGTTAAACCACGCATGAAAATATCTATCTCCAACTTTATTAAGAGCAGTTCTGTCACTTGAATTGTAAAGAAAGAACATAGCTGCACAGCACTGCTAATGTGCCAGGTTATTTCATAAAGCTCCTCTTTTATTAATACAAAATATGTATCATTCAACTGTAAATGCAGCTCCATTTTGTACTAAGTTAAAAAATAGCATTTAGCAGCAATGTAAAATCAAGAGTGAACTAAAAAAATAAATGTGAAGAAACAATCATAAGCCATGCTCTGCTGGTGGTGAGTAAACCAACTGGAGCCATTATAATTCACTATAATTACAGTCAGAAAGCTTATCCACTCAATCTATAGTGTGAATTAAAGGCTACATCAATTTACTTCTATACTAAAACCCTACTTAAAATTGTTTCCTAATCAAGAATTAAATAAATAATAATGTCTCCATTACAAAGCACTATTAGTGGTAGTTGTGGGTTGTAGAAATGTCAAATAACTGAGTTGCAAATACATGCTTAGTCACATCTTTATAACTTCCAGCTCCAGAGGGAGGGGGAGAGAACCATGTAATAGTCTTCATTAATAAGGCAAAGGTGGACAAAAGTTGCAAGGCCTCTTTCCTGCAACAATTTCAATATATATTAAGTTTAAGGACAAAAAATGATTGTATTGTCAGATGGTGGCAGCAGTCAATCTCTCATTCATGAAATGCACACTACATACATCTTGCTAATCTATTCCATATAATTCTAGATTAATTTAAATTAAGAAACCCCCAACAAGAGAATAATCTACAGTATCCCTGTATTTTACATACGTTTGCACATAGATAATACACATTTGCACAATGTTCATTTAGGATGTCTTAGGAACAGTAATGTTTTCTATTTGGAGGTACAGTTAAGTAGAACAAATTATTTAACAAGTCTACAGATGTTGTGATCTACTGTAAGCAAATATGGAACCAACTTCCACGCCAATAAGAAGTACCTAAAGCCTTGTGTGCCATGTTGAAAAGCATGCCTTCCTCTCACAAATAACAAGAATTAAGAGATCACTATGAACAGCATTTATCAAAGCATCAAAACCCAACAATTCTTCAAAAACCTAAGACTTCAAACTGCACCTTAGGCTTACAATATTTTATAAAATGACATAACTTTTCCATCCTTTAGATATAAAGTCTGACAACATTTGGAGCAGTACTAAGTAATATTGGATACACATCTCTGAAAAAGAAGTATTTCTGTTCAAGTGTCACAGTTTTGGCTATTGGCAGCAGCTCAGTTTGAATTCAGATGTGATACATGCCATATATAACTGTCAGAATCCTTACTTTAAATGTAGGTAAAGTTATTCTTGAGAATCAGAAGTCACCATCTAGGAATTCTTGAGATGAACCTCTGTATGTGGTGCAGACACTTCTTCCATAAGCAGTGGTTCTTCTCATATTCATGATTATTTGAAACACAGATATTACACGGTGGGGAACATTCCCACAATATAGACATTCTTTTCACTTGAACATCTGAGCCAAGTTAAGCAACACCAAAGAAGAGGGAAAAAGTAGTTCAGCACTGTTTTTGGAAAGATCCTCTCATCACAGATGTCCAGTTACAAATACTCCCAACTTCTTGGAATTATCTCCACCTATGCCCACAATAATGGTGGTGAGATGTTGCTCCTTGCAGAACTCATCCAAACTGTTCCTTCCTTTCCTCAGCTAAAAGGCTACATATTGGCAACGGCGAAAACTAGACATCACATTACAAACTTGCTGAAACTGAACCACAGGCATATCTCTGCCGTATACCACTGAAGTTGCACCTAGCGGAATGAGTCACGGCAAACAGTTTTTGCATAGGTGTGAAAAAACAAGAAATAAAGTAACATCTTCAAGGTTACTCAAGGACTTTGGAGCACTCTTTCAAAAATTTGACCATGGATTGGAGTTTAATTTTGAATAAACTGATACAGAAAAAACAGGCTTCTATGGGCTACTTCATACACAGCTGTTATTGTTGCTATTAGCAACATTTTGGCTAAAACACACTAAATGGGAATGGGGGTCAGGCATCACAAGACATTTATCACCGTGAAACACATGCAACATTATATCCAATACCAGTTGAAGGCCAATAACAAACTGCACATATTAATGCCAGGTATATGGTATGTAAACTGCAAATTAATTTTATAGATTTATGAAGAATACAAGATTTAATTGAATGAAAAGGACTCTAGTCAGAAAAGGAAAATGACCCAGCTCAGCAGGCACTAGCATAATGAGTTAATTATCTAGGGTTTGGCTAGGCAGCGAGGCAGCTATTAACTAACAGTACTGACAGTCTGGTCAGAAGAGGTTGGCACCTGGCCACACCACGAATCCTCACCATCGCCCAAGGGAATCTAAGGCTGTTAATGGCCCAAAGACAGAAGTGTCAAAAGTAGGAACTTATCACGAAGGAACAAGACAGCCTCAGGAGCAGGATACCACAAGGAAACTCAGCCTAGAGTGGTTTATGCAATCTAACGTGTTTCTCCATCCAAAGGTGTTCTACTGTCAACACAGCTTGGACATCAGGACACACAAGGACAAGTCCATACCTAGTCAGTTATGATAAGCATCTGTGACAGAAGAACGAGCACAGGAAATAGGACACCTTTCAGATGTTCTCTTGAGGTAAACTGACTGCATTTTTGTTGTATGCAGCCTGATAAACTAAAAGCAAATATTAACTTTTTTAAAAAAATTATTTCTTGTCTTTAGCATTAACAGTCTTTAAACTAGACTGATTTCAAAATCAGCATCATCTACTATCAGATTACCCTATCCATACAGGCATATTATTCCTTATGATCAAATACTCAAGCTGGCACTTCCAAATGAGGCCAGCACCCTGGCCCCTCAAGGATACACTAGAGAGTGACAGAACACTTCTCTCCTTATTTTCATAAGGCTAACTTGGGGTCACAGTAGCAGGAGTATCTGTTCAAGTGTTTTTTTCACGCTTTTACAGGATGAACTCTTTGGCATGCTTTAGCTATCAGAGCAGTATAAGAACCTTTGAGTTCCAGGACGTGGGTAGCAATTGCAGAGAACAGCATCGTCTTTTCTTGCAATATGTTGAGAATGCCAAGAAAACTTGGCAACAAGTAAAACTTCTGAAGACCCAATTGTGACTCTGTGAGACTGCATGAAGTTAACTATGTCCCACTCTTTTGCATCCTCAGGCTCAAAGATGTGGTACACCTATCTCCTACTTCTGTCTGATTAGAAAATGGCTTTGGAAACAACCTTTCCTCTGAGTTACAACAGCACTTCTTCCAACACTAGAAGGGCCTTGACTTTAATTGGCTACTCAATAATGTCTTTTGAAAACAATATTCAAGATGAGATGACAGAGTTACCTGAATGGTACCTTACACCCAAAAAATAAAAATATGTCCCTTCATACTATATGAAAGAAACTCGGTGGTTTTATAGAATTAAAAAAAGAAAAGGAGAGAACTGAGTTGTTTGATTTGTATTTCCCAAGTTTATCCTATTTAGCTTGCAAACGCCACACTTCTGCCACAGGGTGCAAGTACAGCATTCTGTATCACAACACTTGATTGGCACTCAAAGCTTTTCTTTGCTATTTCTACAAAGTTCACTGTAGAGAAGGAGCTCTACTTTAAAAGCAAAAAGCAGCAAAACTAAATAGTTGATCTAAGTTCCCTCACTATGTCCAAGTGCAAAGCTACGTCCCCTGCAAAAGGAAATATTGCTGCTGCTGTGTCTCAGTATACAGTCCTGTCAGATTTAAAATGAAACATCATACTGATGAAGCTTAAGATAGCTTTATAGCCCTCTGACTAAAACAAAGATCCTTCAGAAATTATTTAATTTTATTCTGACTCTATGCTTTGCTATGAGTGCCACTGTTAACTGGACATCAACAATCAGAACAAGAGAGGCTGACGAAGACACTATCAGCCCACACTGTTCGCCCTCTGAACTCCTCAGCTCTTCAATTCTTTTTTAAAGCTGCAGCCAGTAGTGCATTTCCACATCTGTCAGTCGTCTTAAACTAACAACGCCAAAGCATACAAAGCTTTGCTTAGACTGACATACCTTCTGCACGTAGGAGTTTTCAGTTGTAGACTTGAATTCTAAATGCCTAGGAACTGAAAACACAACAGGAAGCATTATGCCCCTTCACAGTGAAGGATCTTCAAAACTCATTAACACTGAATACAGACATCTGAAGTGCATCTGAAGTGTGTTATTTGAAGCTGGACTCTTCTCTGCATGATCTGTCAAATCTGATCTTATTTTAAATCACAGCTCGAAAAGGAGAGGACTCCAAAGACCTAAAATTAGCCCAGACTTAACATGCTTGCAAAAATCTAAACTAAACAATGTTAGCAACTACTCATGAAGCATTCTGTTTAGTAAATCAGAACATAAATGGCTTCTTTTTATATAGGGCTATTTGGAGTATCTTATTTTTATACTCTGAATTTTAGAATGAGTCCATACACTATTCAGAAGGTTTTGACAGTCTGTTGTACTCCTAGGACGTGTCCAATCACTAATTATATACACAGTCCATTAAAAAGCTCTTACAAGTATTTTAAGGAATATTTTAGATGCTAAAAGAAAACAGATCACATATCATTTTAGAAAACCAATCCAACTGAGAAAAGGTGGGATCAAAAACTAAATCATTGTCTTGATATTAAAAACACAAAAACCTGACAAGATGCAAAACAATCCTAAAAAGACATTAGTGTCACTGTTCCAAGTGAGCTCACTTATTTCTTCTGAATGCTGTGATACACCTCAAGCATGACTGGAATGCGATATTCTGTTAACATTACACATACTATATAATTTAAAATCCCTACTGTGGTGGGCTAACCCCAGGCAGCAGCTAAGCCCCCACCCAGTCACTGTCTCAATCCTCCCTCCTGGAGAATGAGGGAATCGGAAGTGCAACATTACAAAAAAAACCCCAATAACAACAAAAAAACCCCAACCCAACCACAAACAAACACACGTCCACAAACAAACAAACACCCCAAACAAACAAAACAAACAAACCAACCAAACAAAAGAACCCAAACCAAAAAAACCCCACACTGAACCAAAAACGTATGGGTCAAGATGAAATTATGCAAAGCTAATCATGGCAATCATTCACTACGTCCCACTAGCAGATCGATGCCCAGCCAGCCTCTGAGCTGTGGCTACCTTGGAAAAATTCCCCCTCAATCCCTGCCCCCAGTGGCTTTATTGCTGACCATATTCCATATGGCCTGGACTATCTTTTTGGTCAGCTGGGGTCAGCTGTCCTGGACGTGCTCCTTCTCAACCCCCTTCCCAACAGGCAGCCTACTTGCTGGGGCAGCAGAGTGAAAAAACAGGAGGCCCTGATGCTGTGCAAGCACTGTTCAGCAATAGCTAAGACACTGTTGTGTTAGACAATGATGTTTTGATGACAAACCTAAAACACAGCACCATACAGGCTGCTATAAAGAAAATGAACTCCATCCCGAGCAGATTCGGAATACCTACTCCAGAATCATCGTAATGAGAACACAGCACCAAGACCCTAAAAAACAGATGAGATACTACAGCTTTGTTCCAACACCTTTGCCATCTTTTTTCCTTCTTTTTTTCATTGATCGACACTTAAAAGATTGCATCAGCTATTATCACATAATGCCCATAAAAGAAAAAAATGGAAAAGGAAAAAATAAGCTTATCTTTATAAAAGCAGGCCTGCAAAAAGGAGCCCCATGTCCTGTACAGTAATTCTTCTACCATTAGCTGAAGCTGCCAAATCTTGCATGAGGAAGTGATATTGTTAAAATGCATGACAACACCCTCAAGCAACTTCCAGTCAACTGAGATATAAGTGGTAATTTTTTTTAAAGGAAAACACTAGTTAAAGCCTTGCACTGAAAGCAGTATCTAAATCTTATCAGGATTAGGTTCAACATGTACTATCCAAATCTCCGCACGGGGATATCTATTAGTTTTAGTGTGGTGTCACAAGTTGTGTTTGCTAGAGCTCTTCAAATTAAGATGTCTATCAAAACATTAATCATCCAGAAGCAGTACTTCATGCACTTCTGCATTTAAAAACACAAAGCTAAGACAGTGCCTCCTAACAAAATCTGTAATACAAATAAACATTTTCAGTGCTGCTATTCTTTTGTACTCTATTTCCTATTCTTTCCCTCTTGCTCTTCATCTGCTTGTTCACTGGTTTATTTTTAGTATAGTTTGTAAGCTTCTTGCTGTACAAGGAAATACAAGCATATCATTCCGTAATTTGGAAAAATATTCCAAAGTTTCGATATGGCCAAAAGCTAGCTCTCTGGTTTATTGCACACCTTAAGTACTGGCCAGTCTAGGAACCTAATTCCAACATTCCTTACCCCATCACCTTCTTATACTGTATTTATAATGCTACAGTTCTGCCTCAAATACCTGAAGTGCTGCAGCCTCACTTCTGAAGTTCAGATTGTGTTATCTGAGGCCAAGGCAGAATGTCTCCTGCAAGACCTTACATGGCACGTTAATTGAGACCGCAGCTGGCCTTGTGTCCTTTCCCCATTTGAAGGGCAGAATCTGAGACATCAACCACCTCCTCGCTGTTTGGTCTGATTTGTCACTCCTTTTCCACAGCATTAATGCAGTCCCGTCTCAAAAGCAGGTACAAGATGATACGCCTACAAAACAGGGCTGGTCATGCCAGTTCTTCATCACTCGACAGTTAACAAAAGGTATCACAACAATAAGTATTCCAGGTTTACTTGGGACTGTTCCACAGCTGCATCAGTGCACACAACTATTTATTAAGAAATTTGCTAATATTACAAAGCTATTCAGTAAAAGAACTCAAAACCACTAACTTCCTTGTTGAACAGTGTGTGTGAAACATGGCAAATAAAGCACAACACAAAAACGTCCTGTTGCTCTGGGGCTAGAAGCTGCGGTGCTAAGCTGTTAATGGAAGCATATTAACAACCTGAAAATGGAACATCATACTTGGGCTCAGTAAGACTCATTGGGCAACTGTACACTACTGTTAATCATGCCTCAGCCTCCTCTAACTGTGAAGAACTAGCACTCACTTCAGAGATATAGGCAAGACTATAAACCTTTTAAAAATGCCTTAAAATCCTACCGTGTAAAACACTGTATTATGTAATATGTATTTAACTAGTAAGCGATAAGTGAAGTTGATACTGTTTCAAAGTGACATTTTAGGACATTTCACATATGCATTTGCATATCTCTAACCTTAAACCAAATCTTCCTTTTCAAAATGCATGCATATGCCACTCTCACTCCCCTGCTAGATGATGTGCACTCTCAATGAATACACCCACATTCAGAACGACAGCAAAAAATCCACAAGGGAAGAGACTTCTTTCATTGTCTGGCAGCAGAGAATTCATAAAGCACAAACTGTAAACAGCTGCCTATCAGCTTCTATCAGCAATAGTATCAAAAACAGATGGCAAAGGTCAAGTCAAAGTTTATTGACAATGATGAACTTCGACAGCCTCTATTAAATTACTTCTTCCTTTAAGGTGTATGTGATCAAAGCAGCAGAGAGATTTTCACTCAGTCACATAACAAGCTATTTGTTGAGATTGAAACATCTGGTCAATATCTTCTAACACTGCAATTTCATGCACAGTTAGCAATAGGGTACATTTCTTCTCTTCTTCTTACAGGGTCCATAAGGGTGGCACATATGGCCGATCATTTCATTCAAAAAAGGTTTCAATTCCAGGCATTACATACAATTGTCTCTATGCTTTATAGTATTTTAAGTCTACCTACCATCATTTTCCATCATCACTGCTGTCTGCTCTACTCTTTTCGATAAAAGCCCACAAACATGACAGAGCACTTAAAGCTTAACAGCTTTTGACTACTGGAGTTAGAAAGCAGTTAAGGCTAGGGAATTTTTAAAGTGGCAGGTCTTCATCTATCTGTTGTCAAGAATTCCCAATGCATTAAACTATTTAACCAAGCTCAAGTAACACAGATTATCATTTTTGTTGTAACAGCAAATGCTTCATTTAGGAGGTATTCCTGAGCAATTAGAGATCACCCTTTTTACTATTTTATAAATTATGATATATTTTACAAACATAACATAAAACATACATTATATATTTCAAGTGAGCGCGTGATATAATTGTAAGAATTCGATGAATCATTTCTCAATCCAAAATAGCAAGAAGACACAAAATGTTATCTATCCCAAATGCTGAAACATGCTTGCCTTTAAAATTATGCATCTATGTTGCCACAGCAACAAGTCATGGATAATGTGAAATGTACTTCCCCCATTTCTAAATCCCAGTCTTTTTGGTCAAAAGAGAGAGTGAGGCTAGCTGCAAACATGCCTACAGAAAGCACACGCCAAAGAATTTTCTGTTACTAATAACCTCTTTTTAATCAGTTAACGGTTGATTTCCACATCTCATTCCTACACTGGCTGTCTCCAAGTAGTATGTGAACCTTAAAACTTTACCTACCAATTGTAAGATTCCTCAACATAATTATCATGCCCAGATGCTGCACCAAAGGCATAACAGAGAGGTGGGCAGGGAAGGGAGAAAGTAGATAATCTCCATGTGGGAAAAAATCTACAAAGCACTTGCCCTAGAGATGTCACTGAAGATGCCTGGGTTTTTCTGGAGAGTGCATTGCTTTTCCGCGCGATGGCGTTCACTCAGTAATATCTCATTGTCCTGAAGGAACGGGATATGTAACCTAGATCTTAAAATTTTAGAATTGTCCCCTAGAAACTGATGGGCTTCATATAAACGTCAAGATATGGCTTACAGGTAATGGAACGTGGTAACAGGTTGTAAACATGAGCCTAAATAAGAGCCTGTCACATCATGCCACACAAGCAGACAATCAAGTCAGGAAAGCAACTAATTAGCTGTCACTTGGCACTAACAGCATCCGTGCAGAAATTAAGTAGTTAGCCAGATTCTAACTGTTCTTTGACAGGAGTGTGAAGGAGGAAATGTTCCAGGAGCTCCCAACAAGTTCAGAAGAGATGGGATTAGCACTATTAAATAGCAATCTCTTTTTCAAAGAAACTCACAACAGCTTCCCAAGTCACAAATGGTGTAAATTCAGCCTAAACTTCATTGTGTATGTAGACCAAGGCATTCCACCTAAGATAAGAAGTTTCTCCAGAAGAGATTAGAACAGACGTAGAGGGAAAAAGACCAAACCAACCTGGTGTCTTCTCTGTAACTTCAAGGTTTTCTCTCACTAGACTAGGAACCCTGTGAATGACCAAGACAAAACTCTGGAAAGGTGATATTAGGCTTTGAGTAGACTCCATTAAGAACTAGTATTTCAGGACTGGCCTCTCCTAAGTGTTAACCCATATACTCCATCCACAGTTCCACATGGAAATGTGCCTCTTCCAAGATTCAATATGAATGATCTATCCTCCAAGGAAGAAAAATGTGAACCAACTGAGAAATAACTACCTTTAGGCCAGGCAAGTCTCCGAAAACATTCTGGATTCCTCATGTGTGACTTTGAACCACACTGAGTTGGAAGTAACTTATGTCCAAAGACTGTGACTGGCACGCAGACCATGCTGAGATTCCAGAGGAATACTGGATCCACAGTGTGCATGTGAACAATGATTTGGAGAATTCGTACATCCTCTCTCAAAATAACAGAAGTAACTGTCACAGTATTCACAACAGAAAGCACTAACTTCCTTAAAATGGTCATGTTCTGAGTTACGGAAACAAATCCATTATGTTTATTGCTATGTGTACCAAAACTGGTGCCTTACTTTAACTGGTGCCTTACTTTAAGTTCAGTAAGGAACAAGAAACTTTGTAAACTGGTGCCTTACTTTAACAGTTCAGTAAGGAACAAGAAACTTTGGATACATACTTTCACATTTCTACATTATTCCAGTACCAATGAGATTTAAAATCAATACAGAATACTAGCTGCATGAGAAGTACCTAGTTCTTATTGTTTCTTGCTTACTGACATCAAGAATTCTCAACACATGGCTGTCGCACATAATTCTCCATTTGGTCAGTTCATCTGCAGAGGAGGTCCAACAGGTCTCACAACTGTCAGCCCCTGCGCAGCTGTCCTGCACTCCCCCTGCTCACCCCGGCGAAGCTGGAGGCCGTCAGAGCACCCGTGCAACGCTGCCCATGCAAACACCAGCCGCCTGCGCCGCGCAAAGACGGGCAGCAGGTCTGTTGCAGTGGGCACGCGCTGAGCGTGCTGCATGGCTCCTGCTCCCTTCTTCTCTCCAGGACACCCGAGATGGAAATTTCGTAGCCCAGTGCATTTAGATTTACTGCAGTGGGGCACAAGCGATACCTTTGTCAAAATAATTTAAGGCAACTTCTATTTGACATAAGCTGTAAAAATACTCCATTCTGATTCCCAAGATACCAAACAAAATAGCAAAGTACAAATATTATAGATTCTGACTATTTTTAAACTGATATACCTCTTCCTTCATGGTAGTTTTTATACTTCATTGTAACAAATTTCAACTTTTATTTTTCTTTTTAACAAAATGTGTTACAGAATTCACATATAATGATGTGCAGCTGAAAGCAGCTCTTGGCACTACCTGAATTTCCTGGCACATAGCTCAAATGCTCTAGTAAGTTCAAGTTTTCACAGAACAGATAATTTAGTCGCCAACTCATGCACTTCTGAAACAGTACTGTAAATTGCTCTTAAATTTGTTTTTTCCTGAATTCAATCGCAGCTAAGACACTCAACACTTGACTCCCATGATCAGCTCAGCCTCAGCACTACCTCCCAGACCTAATTTGGCAGGATTGGAAGGCAAGGGAAACCTTACATCTAACAGAATGCTGGTTTTGATTCAAAAAAAAGTCAGCTCTTTCACTGTTGGCTTTAAAAAAAAAAAATCACAGGATCTTTTGTACAACAGGAAATATTTTTTTTTCAAACTCTAAAATCAAAATTAACAGAAAGAAGAAATACATACACAAAACATTAAGGATGTCAAGGATGTCTTTGCTGACAACTGTACAGCCTGACGCAATTAATATTCTTTGAGTGAAGTGTATTTTGAAGTTAATGATTTCCTAGAAAACTCTCTGAGAAGCTGGAAATCCCAGACTCAACTGGGATCTCAGTGAATCCAGTGTTACAATGACATAAATTTATTCACCTCAATAAAGCTGTGCATGATTCATGCAGATACAAATGAAGTCAAATCCATACCAGTTATGACCTTGTATGTATTATCTTTTCATTTGGTAATTATTTTTTATTTTACCTAAAGGAGTAGCTACAAGTATGTGTGTATAGCTTCATTATTTCAATGTGCTAAAAAAACCCTTCCAATATCATCTTCTACAATGCATGTATTGATGACTATTAAATTACAAAAGTTAAGATGAGAAGATCTATGACAAGGATTGACATCCAGAGCAGGAGACACTCAAAGAGTATCAGTTCAAGAGTCTAAACTAAAATAAGTAACAATACCTCATCTTCGTTAAAACATGTGCAACAATAAAATGCCAAATTTTGAAAACCATAGATTTATGAAACAAAATATAAAGTACTCTGTCTCTCCTTTTTTTCCATGAACATGGCAAAACAAGGACACACTGTAACCGTTAATTCCTGTAAGGAAACTATAGTGATTTGTTTTTAAAAATAATAAATAGAATTTCACTTTAAAAATTCATTTTCATTACAGTGACCATCCTAAAAATTCAAGTTGCAGAAACAGGTGCTTAAGCATCTGACCTGTGTATTGAGATTTACTGAAGATCAGGTAAATTGCCTGTCAAATCACTCAAATACCATAAACCACTAATTAACCACAAGTGACACCTACAAAAATTTATTTAGTGATAGGCATTTCAGTTCATTCTTATGATCCTACTGGTAACAAAATACTTTAAATATGGTCAAAATGAGCACCTCTGAACATGTGCTTATCTTCTATCGCCCCAGTTCACAAATTAAAGGTTATCCATTTACTTTTTTCTGTATTTTGGACTGCTTGCTATTGATGAAGATTGTACCGTAAGGGTGAAATTCCAATTCACAACTAAATTTCAAAGGGCAGGAGTTGGAACAGCTACCACTGAAGAAAGGAGAAAAAAAAAAAACAACACACAAAAAACCACAGAAGAGCAGCAGAGAAATATCCGGAAGGAGCTGCCTTCCAAAACATACTCTAGGACCTTTTTGTTCCTCTACTAGCATCATAACCAAGAACAATTAAAAAAAAACAAAAACAAAAACAAACAACCACAACAAACCCACCCACAAACAAAAACAACAAACACCAACATACACCACACACACACACCCCAAAAATACAACCCAACAAAAAACCTACCCCACCTCAATCTTGTGGCCAAAATTTGGTGCGATAGCCTCTTGGCCTGTGCATGTCATAGAGGATAGTCTATTAAATGAGACAGAAACCTTCAGCTGACACACTGGGAATACAGTAAATATTAATTGTTATGAAGTCTGGGGTTTTTTTTCCTCTCATGGGCAATTCCAAATATCTGGATTATCTGCTCTTCTTTACAATGAATCTGTCATAAAATATCTCTCTCTGAGAACATATAATGGTCCATTTACTTTTTAAAGAAATGTTTTTATTTATACTTTAGAGAAGATGATGTAAAGCAGTCTAAGTAAGAATGTAATTCAACAATTTCTTGTTTTCCGCTCAGGGGTATTTACTGCTTTCAGCAGCATCAGGCAAGCCAACAACCCCAAATCTTGCTTGCATTGGCTGCAGGCTATGCTAATTGTGAACCCTGAAGATCCAGCGTCTTCAACAGCATGTACTTAATCTGAAACACTAACTGCATATGTGCTAATTAATTTGGATCTAAAATTACTGTATTACTTTGGTATTCTGTAAAATTATTTTCTATAGAGCACAAAAACGATCAAACTGAAAGTACACAAAAATAAATGTATTTAACATAATATCTACGGAAAAGTAAAATAAAGTGTTTTCAAACTGTAATAATCATGGGATATTTTCCTTCCCAGAAAGATAAAAACTGCAACAGAAGTTTAAGGATTCTTTCTGGAGTTTTGGATACTGTTGTTATTGTTAGCTGTTCTACAAATGTTAATTACATCATGACATGATTTCCCATGGATAACAACTTGTAATTCTATCTAGTTATTCTCTAAAGAGGCAGAGGAACACAGTAGATTAGGAGGCTGTCATGATGATAAAATGACATCGAATGCAAATTTGTATTTGTAACATAGCATGCAAGATTTGGAAATGCTACTTAAACAGAAGCAGCAAACTAGCTTCAGGCACTGGATGCATGCTTCAGGCAGCGAATGTATGACAAAACGCTAATATGTTAGAATATCTGAAGCAACAACAAAAAGAGATTCCACCTAAACTTCATTAAGAGCAGAATTTGCCCATAAATAACTGAAATATAAGGACAAATATCAATATTAAAACACAGACCACTTAAAAGGTTTAGCAGCCTTCCAGTACTACAAGGAAGATGGGAGGGGACTTTTCACAAGGGCCTGTAGTGACAGGACAAGGGGGAATGGGTACAAATTGAAATTGGGGAGGTTTAGTTTAGATATCAGGAAGAAATTCTTCACAGAGAGGGTGGTGAAGCACTGGAACAGGTTGCCCAGAGAAGCTGTGGATGCCCCACACCTGGATGTCTTCAAGGCCAGGCTGGATGTGGCTTTGAGCAACCTGGTCTAGTGGAAGGTGTCCCTGCCCATGGCAGGGGGGTTGGAACTAGATGATCTTTAAGGTCCCTTCCAACCCAAACCATTCTATCATTCTATGATATAACCAGTATAACACCATTTCTCCTGATGTAAAAGCTAACAAATAATGATATAAAAGGTTAACTCATTAGTAATTATTTGTAATTTTCCAGAACAAATTCCTAAGCTTTGCAGATACTTTAATCTAAAAGCCAATTTTCTGCTCATACTTATATTGATGGAACCTGACTGATATCAGAGGGATTATACCAGTATAGATTAAAAAGAGAATTTGGTCCTATTATCTTAATTCTGTTAAAATTGTTAGTTGTTATACACAGCATATGACTATTCATGACTAGGTCCTCAGAATACAAATACATTGCTCTATTAGTGGGCTGTGAGGACATTCCTTAGTAACCATAAAGCAGTTTGAAACTGAACAGACCAGATCAATGGTAGACACTGTAATGAAAGTACTGATATGATTTTAAAGCCAACATCATCACTTTTTATTCCTAAGAAAACACACTATTCTTTTGACTCGTTTAGATCAAAAAACTACTTCTATAAAACCAAAGCGATTTAATATTAAAAAGACCAAGCTGAAATTAAGTTAGAATGTCCAGGTGTTGACAAAAAATATTTCTGCAGATCCATTCTTTTAACAATGCTGAAAGCATTCATCCCTTTATTAACATGACATAACCTACAACCTGGAAAACGCTGTAGAGATTTCCTGTGTTACCCAATTTTTTTTTTTTTTTAATTGAAAAGAGAGGTTTTGCTTTTTTGTTAATATTCTTATTAATGTGGCAATGTGATTCCTCTTATTTCAAGACAGTCTAAAACAGGACTGGACAAATAGTTAATGAAGGCTAAAAGCAGCCTACTACAGGCCAGTAGCAGCATGCCACCTTTATAGACATCCATGTTTATAATGTATATATTCCCATATTCACACTTTACTGTACCCCATATAAACGTACAGGGTTGCCCTGTGGATACATCAGGAACAGTGTGGCCAGCAGCATTAGGGCAGTGCCCTGTACCGGGCACTGATGAGGTCACACCTCGAATCCTGTGTTTAGTTTTGGGCCCCTCACCTACAAGAAAAGCAAAGTTGGAAATAAAACCAAATCCAGTAGTTCAAGTCATCTTCAGTAGCTGCTCCTATTCCACCACCCCCCTGAAAAGCAAGAGAAAGTTACAAAGGAAACTAGTATTACCAGCTTACAGCTAACCTTCGCTAACAGTCCAACCTGACATGCCTGGTGTGTCTAAACCCAGATTTACCAATTCTTCAGGTTGCTCACTCAAAGAGAAGGAATTATTGCCACAGTGAGGATTCCTTCTAGATTTAGCAATAGTAAAAGCAGCAGCCATGATGTTGATGAGTTGCCTCTACAACTGAACCCCAGCACACAATCTAATAGAGTTTATTACACACAAGCCAAAATAAAACAATTTATTTTACAAAAGGTATTTGCTAAAATCCCTGTCTAACCCAGTATTTTAACATCTTGGAAAGTTTATGGTGACAAATCTAAGAAAACAATGTTGTTGCAGACATTCCTGCAATTAAATATGACATAGTATAACCATGTCAATTTTTTCTGTTAAAAAAAGAAAAAAAAAAAGTAATTTTCCTCTACTAAAAGCCAAAAGTAGCATTCTTAAGTCAGGGAACTGTATCTAATTTCCTTGCTAATCCATTATCCGTTTTAAAAATTGGTGAAATTTGAACAAAAGACAGCAGTGTTAAAAATGAGAGCTAGAAATGCATCAAAACAGATATCTTGGACTATTCTGGAACAAGGTTTTAAAAAAAGACAACTCTGCAGTTCTTCAGGCTGCATGGTTGGCAGCTAATACTGAAGGAAGCTGTAAGAATACTTTGAACCCTGACCTTGCCAGAGATCACGCACATCGCAAACTCTAGGTGTTAAGATAACCTCCCCCTCCCAAAAAGAAACCCTAAAAAACCCAACCACAACAAACCCACAACACAGATACAGAAGTCAAAGCTTATTGCTCAAATGCTTTAGAAACTTTACAACACAGAACAAAATAAAACAAAACAAAAAAACCCAAAACCAAACACAAAAGCCTTCTTAACTTCTTATTCAACTGTCAGTCCACACCGCTGCCAGTTTGAACATGGGTATGGATTCATTTTAGGATTAGTAGACCGCCTTTCTGTACACTGAAAAAGAACTAAAACAGAGAAAAGAAAATTCAGAGAGAATTCTTCAGGACAGCAATGAATTCTGACAACTGGCAGTGTGCAATGATGGATCCCACTTAGAGAGTATTAATAGCTTCTACCAGGTATGTACAAATCAGCCGATTTATGGAATTCAGAGTTTAATGCTGCACATTAAATTTCTATTAAGAGAAAAAAATCCACTGTTTTGGCAAGATGTGAACTACCTTAAAAAAAGGAAGCAATTATAGCTATAGTACACATGACTGAGCATCATACAGTCATTCAATGTTTTATTTTGTCACTTTAACAGCTTAAATACATCTCAAGATACAACTTCTTTTAGAACACACAGCTATTGTACAACAAACTCTTTATGGCAGGAGAGTACTTTTTGCTCACTTAGAAACATGTCAACAGAAGACAACGTTCACTCAGCTCATCTCCCCACTTACAATTCTACTTTTCTGTCCAGGAAAGTATATCACCCAAAAACTTCCTACTGTTGCTACTTGGAAAGCAATCACAAATGGCTCTCCCTTTAACAACCTATTATTCCAAGACAAGGTGTCCTTGAACTGTAGTAAGGAAATTAATTTACCTAGAAGAAAACCCAGCTGTTGTTACTAGTACATTGGTAACAGTTTTTCAGTCAATCACAATAAACTGTTCCCAGGTATGCACATAAAACTCTGCTGCTTCTATCAGACTACACAAAAAACACTGTCTTCAGCACACACCTAGAAACTTAAATGAAAGGTGAGAGCTGATAAGCAATTACAAAGCAATTTTCTGTTTGTATATTTTGTACTCCAGTGAAAGCCTAAAATTTGGTCAGAAAAGATGGCAGGCAACAAACCACCTTAACATTTTCTTCATTATACTGTGTCCTGACTAAAAGAAAAAAGAATCTGCTCACTCTAAATTGGCTAAATAAATAATAAAATAATAGTCACCTAAACCAAGCAATAAGTACTACATATGTAACCAATATTATCTGTACTATTTATTGTGTTCTGAAGATAGTAACCATCACAAGCGTCAGTAAAGACAGAATTGCACTTGGTATTTGAAAAGCCAAATTACTTCTTCCAAACATGCAGTTTGAGATCCGGATTGCTCAGTGGAACCTTCTACATGCATACTAGCAGGAGCTCCAGTTATCTGCACTCTTTTGCACAAACTACAGGTTGTTACATCATATTGTGTAAAAAAAACCCCAACATCACTATCTACAAGCCCAGTTTTCTTGAGGTCATCACAGCTGCACTCAAGAAGGCATTCACAATATTTTCAGACACTACTTAAAGTAACAGATGCACAGTGGAGAGAAAAGCAGGTTACAAAATTTTCAGAAGAACCAAAGTAAGTAGATCAGTTTAAGTTCCATAGTCATGCCTAGAATAGAGCCCAAGGAGAAAACTAAAGAACTCCAACTACTCAAAACTATCTGACTCAACATACAGAGAATAGGAAAAATGAACACAACACCATTAACACCCAGTGGAGCAGCAGAAGGGCTTTCCATACATAACTCAGTGGTTCTCTTAACTGAAGGTCTCAAACTATTTCAGTGAGTAACTCTTTGTTAGCTTATTATAATCATGTTAGATGCCAAAATGCCTGGCAGAAACAAGTCAGATTTCCTATATAAGCAAACTTCAATGAAGCTTTCATTTCACCTGATTTAATTGCACAAATAAAATATGCTCATTTTACATCTCTCAGAATCAGTAATTTGCTTTTTGGCATGCTATACATTCACCATAATCATACAGCAAGTATCCAAAAATTGACTGATCTAATAGCTCTGCCTTGGCAAATCAATAGGTTTCAGAACAGTACAAAGTAAACTAGTACATCACTCAACTACTTTTTTTCCTTTGAGACATTGATCACATTTCAGAAACCAATGAACCACACACAACTCAATTAGTTCCTTTCCTATGTTAAGAAGCTATTCTCTTGACATTCAGGCGTAACTCCCGTTAATGTTAATGGGACTTGTGCATGTTTATCACAGTGACAAACTCTTAGATACAAAGTATAGCACCTGCAGGCAAAAGTGAAGATATGTTGATAATAGACTGTGCTTCCCAGACTCCAACAGAGAAAAGCTTCAGAGGCTGAGGTATTTAGTCACACCCAAAGATAACACTACATGGGGAGAGTCATCCTAACTGCTAGGGAACTACTTCTGTTTGCCTGTTTTGAAGAACTCTAACTTGGGGGTCACACGTAAAAACACCAAAGAGGAGAAATTTGTGTTAACTTTGAATGTGTTAAGAAAATGCAACTTGTAACTTTAAAGAACAGGAAAAAAAATCCTGAATTGGGACAATAGTTCCAGAGAGTGGGTGGATCTGCATTCTGAGGAACAAATCCACAGTGAAATGTACACACGCAGTAAGGTCTTGGGGAAGAGGTGAAAGTGGTGTTGCAGGGAAGAAGCCACAATGGTCTGAAATATGAAAAGAACATTGAGTAGATGGAGATGTTATAATGTTCTACACACTAACATAATTACATTCAAAAGTTACCCACTGAATTTAATTTGGCTAACACAAGCCTATCTGCAGCTATCCCATTTTTTAAATCTGCAATTTATGCTGTCTTTTTGTGAATTTATTATTTTTTCAATCTAGAACACTGGGCAGAGTAAAACAAAGTTATATAGAGGGTGAAAAACTGTGTCTTTGGATGTCTTGAATTTAAGTTTCTAGAATAAATGAAACCTAATATGTTTTTAAATACTTCATAATTCCACAGCTACAGTTTGTATAATCTCAACTCTAGTTATTTTTAAAACAATGAATACAAGACTGGATTCTTTCAGCTACAAAAGAAAAGTTTCTTTGAAAGACTGCCAAAAATACTTTTATAGCTGATATGTAGCTGACACATTAACCTGCTAAATGTTTGTGGAAGTACTAATGACTAAGCAAGGGATATCAAAGACAGTGAATAAAAGAACAAACAGCTGCCAGTACTTGGCATTCCATTCTGCTATCATAGCTAATATAATTGGCAAAGGAAGTTACACCTACTTTATAATAATAATACCACATTTGGCAAAGACTTCTAGATGGCAGTATTCCAGCACTCGATTTTCCAAAAGGTGTTGTATGATTCATTAGAAACATCAAAATAAAATATATTACTACTGTAACTGCAATACTGCAGAAAAATATAAAAATAATGCATCCAGATCAGCAGTCTGCTAAGACATATAACTGCTATTATTTCGACACTGATATACCTTTACTATCATAAGATTGTGATGCAGTTGAAAGTATTCTGTTAAATATGTATGAATGTCCAATTGACTTGGTGCTGAACATTTTACAGAAGAGTGGCTTTTCGATACCATGATAGCATAAGAGTCCAATATTACAAAAACCATTCTACATTAGCAACGATAGGAAATAGTAAAAAAATCCATTGGCTTTACTAAAAAAGCATGGAAATTAACATTTAAGAGCTACTTACAGCTTTCACAATCCCCCAAAAGATCTTAAGTTGCATAAAAAGCCAATAAAAGTTAGTATCTAACTTACTTTTACTACTGGTCCAGTAATTATTCTACTATACTCAGTGTAAAATGGAACTCTACATGTTTATGATGATCGATATTTATAACAAGTTAATTTTTACCCAGTATGCTAACCTTGATTCCACTTTTGCTTATACCTTCAATATTTAACAGTTTTCAAGTCCTAATTCTAAACTGTTACAATAAAGTGATTTTTTTAAAGTTTTTTTTGGTTTAAGGATTTTTTTTTTGGTTTCAGAATATGTCGAATGTAGAGACCAAGACATTACGAATGCTATAAAATGACCACTCTCAAATAATACAGGGAGTTTGGTTGTGGCAGGTAAACACATACACAAAACATTGTTCATATAAAAAGATATTTTAAAAAATTACAGTTTAAATGTTTAAAAATATTACTTTAAAAATCCTAAAACACTATTTTAACATGCTGTCACAAAGTTCACAAAATAATGCATCCTTAAATCTTTCTTTAGGGAATTTATAACATGAATGAGCATTCGGAAATACTGTCTTTAGTGTTTTCACCTGACGTATAATATAAATAGAATCACACTCTCATAAATATTTAAGGAAATGAATAAACAAACTAAAATTCCCAGGGCAAAAAATTGTTTGTTTCATGTACTTAATCCTCAATACCTTCCTGTTAGGAAGAGTCTAGGGAAGTGTTACCCACAAAAGTACTATCATACCAATGTGCTTAATTAGCTCTTGACTGGGACCAGACAGGAGAGTAATAACGAGCTACATATATCTATTCTGCTTAAGTGTTTGTACAATGCATGTTTACTAATGTCAAAATTGATAAAATGTTAATTCATATTCAAACATAAGGCACTAAAGGAAACTGTCAACAGCTTTACTTCCTGTAGAACACACCTCAGGAAACAATTCAATCCCTCTTTTCATTAAAGAAAAATGGCCAGACTCCCTCTTGGATAAGGAAAAAGCATAGGGAGTATACAGCAAAAGACTTAATTCGTTGTCTCTGGATGACTTTGCAGGGTACACTAACACTAATAATCACTCATCTTCATGGAAAAATTTGTCTAAGAGAAAACTGATGTGCAGGTCTATGCAATGCAATGAGGGATTGTCAGCAGCTCCCCATCACTCATCCTGTTCTACTACGATCTTAGAGCGCACTCCCATGTGCCTCTCATGCTACCTCCTGCAAGGTCTTCCTGGGCTTCCCCCAGAGAAGCAGCAACCACTTTATGGATAGGTATATAATATTGGTTCATAATACTGTGTCCAACAGCGGCCTACAGTCTCTTTTCATACTAGTTTTCACCTGCACTTCACATGCCTTGTTCTCCACCTTTATTCCAACACTGCAGCACAGCATTATAAACCTTTTAGGTAGCAAAGCACACCATTTCAAGCTGTTGCTTTATAATGAGCATTTTAAAATAAAAGCCATCTTCAACTGCCCTGCCAACTTCTTGACCACAATCCCAAACTCTGAAAAATCAGAGTATTTTCTGGGACAATTTCTGTAACTTTTTTTTTATTTCATAGAATCACACAATGGTTTGAGTTGGAAGGGCCCTTAAAGATCATCTAGTTCCACCCCCCCTGCCATGGGCAGGGACACCTTCCACCAGACCAAGTTGCTCAAAGCCTCATCCAGCCTGGCCTTGAAGACATCCAGGGATGGGGCATCCACAGCTTCTCTGGGCAATCTGTTCCAGTGCCTCACCACCCTCTCTGTAAAGAATTTCTTCTTTATATCCAATCTAATTTTACTCTCTTTCAATTTAAACTCTTTACCCCTTGTCCTATCACTACATGCCCTCGTAAAAAGTCGTCCATGTTCTACCCATCCCTCACCCTCTCCAAGCTTTCTTGTAGGCCCCTTCAGGTACTGGAAGGTGCTATAAGGTCTCCCCAGAGCCTTCTCTTCTCCAGGCTGAACAAGCCCAATTCTCTCAGCCTCATAAGTTATGTCCTCATATTTACTTCTAAGTAAACCAGTCAAGATTTTACAGCACACACTACCAAGTATTTATCTCTGCACTAAGGAAAACTTTGCAAGTGTTTGTTTCCAAAACAGATAAATAACAACTCATTACAGGACAAAAAATATGTTCCAGATCAAAAACTTGAAAAAAATAGCAGAATTCTACTAAGAAAAACAAATTCTCATTTCATCAAAACTAGTACAAATTTACACAGCTGATGAAGTAAGAGCATAGAAAATATGCACTGAGTTTTCAACACAGCTATTGGAAATATGATCAAGTACCTTAAGTACCGTTTCTTGCAAAAAGTATCTGCTGCAGAGACTTAGGGCTTTTTGCCCACAAGTATTAATTGGCATCTATAAAAAAAATGATAGGATACAAGAGATTGACTACTAAACACCATGTACTGCAAACATGGGGAGCAAGAAATAGTTCTTAATTCAAGAAAAGGGAAAACATATATAGATAACAGAAGATGTGCAATGTGACCTCAACATTATGCAAGATTACAGGCATTCTTCTTGAATGGCTGAATGAAACATATGGAGGTAGAAGTGGAAAAATGATACGTGGCATTCCTAAGGGTAGATTATGCCAGACAAATCTGACATTTTTCTTTGATATTTAACATATCTGGACTTGACTGAAGTATTTGATTTAATGCTGTAGAGGAAACTATTAATGAAGCTGCAGAAATGGAAATTGGTAGTATTCAAATCCCAAGAAAGTAATAAGCAGTGATGCCTGGCAATAGGTTGTGCTGAAATAGGGATCATCAGGCTTCAAGCAAGTTAATGCTGGAGCTCCTCCAGGATCAGCCCTAGGACAGATCTTACAAAACACTAATGACAGATGCCACAGAAGAGTGCTAATGAGATTTGCTTACAAAGAAGCTCAGTAAAGAGGAAAAGCATAAACCCTTCCAGAGGAACCCAATGACTTTGAGAAGTATTCAAGTGTGAAAACAGAAATGATATGAAATGCCTCACCATAAAATGCAAGGCCACATATTCAATGACAAGTAAGTTTTGTTTTGGTTTGGTGGTTTTTTTTTTTTTTTGGTGTGTGTTTTTTTTGTTTTGTTTTGTTTTTTAAATATAAAGGTAGGAGCTTTTTTGTTGGATAAAGACCAAGACATAATAATTGACCACAGCCTGACTTAGGCAGCATGAGATGCCTTAAAATATACTTTTTTAATTGAAAAAAACCCACAATACAAACAGTGAAATATTAAGTAAGAATCCTTGTTATGACCACAACCAGAACACCTTTTGCAGTCTGATCCATTTTCAGAACAGAAAAATAAAAATTGAACAGAACATTAAGATAATGAATGAAGAGAGTATAAAGGGATCCTAAATGAGTTCAGCCTTGTACGGCTTAATAAAACAACAGGTAACAAATACCGTACACATTGAACTAATCAACCTTGTCCAATGCGATTACTAGCTCAACGCACAAGGTAAGAGCAATGGATGTTATTTATCTTGGACTTCTGCATGGCTTTTGACATTTCCTCTTACAGTGTTCTCCAAAGATGAAGTATGGCCTACATAAAAGGACAGTGAAGTGGACTGAAAATCATTTGAACTGCTGGGCTCAAAGGGTTGTGATCAGCCCAGTAAATCCAGCTGGAGATCAGTCACTGGTGGTGTACCCCAGAGACTGATACTGGGGACAACACTTCTTCATTAATGACATTGATGACAGGACAGATTGCACCCTTGGCATACCCACAGAAAATACAGAACTATGAGGAGTGGTTGATAGACCAGATGGTTATGGGGGACTTTGACAGGCTGGAGAAATGAGCCAACAGCAATCTCACGAACTTCAACAAAGGTAACTGGAAAGCCTTACACCTGGGTAGGAATAATCCTGGTTGGGTAGAAAGCAGGTTTGGGGGGGGGGGGAACCAACACCCAAAATAATAATTAAAAAAACCCACCAAAAACACACACACAACCAAACCACCCCAAAAAAACCAAAACAAAAACAACAAACAAACAAAAAAAACACCACCACCACCAAAACCTCACACAACAACCCAAACTTCTTCCTAGTGGAAAAGTCAAGCATGACTCAGCAATGCACCCTTGCAAAAAAGACTACTCACAGCATCCTGAGGCTGCATTAGAAAGAACACTGACAGCAGGTCAAGGGAAGTGATTGCTTCCCTCTACTCAGTGGGATACACTGGACCAAGTCCAGTGAAGGCCTGCTAAGATGATTGGCACATCTGTCATGAGTTGAAGCTAAGAGAGCTGGGACTGTTAAACCAGGAGAAGGTTCAGTGGAGGTCTTACCAAGACGTATAAATACGTTATGGGAGGGAGCAAGGAAGACAGTGAAACTCTTCACAGTGGTGGTCAGTGACAGAATGAGAGGCAACAGGCACAAACCGAAATACATGAAATCCCATTTAAGCATAAAGGAAACATTTTTTTACTGTGAGGGTGGTCAAAAGATGGCACAGGTTTCCCAAAGAGGCTATATATTTCCAATCTAGCCTTGGAGACACTCAAAGCCTGACAGTCCTTAACAACCTGGTTGGAGGTGACCCTGCTTTGAGAAGAAGGCTGGGACTGGATAACCCTTCCAACATCAGCAATGTTGCAATTCTGTATGAACACCAAAATGGATACTGGAAGGATAATCTTAACACAAACATGGAATCAAATTAGCCAGAAAAAACGCAGGACAGAAATTACCATACATTTTACTTTGGAACATCTTTACAGAAAAAGCAGATGAGGGTAGAAAACCAATCAGATGGCTTTTACATGAAGCTGACAAATTTGTGAATGGGAGTACAAGACATAATTGGCTGTGGTATTTAGACAACTTCAGGTCTTTCTTTTCAAAGAGGAAGATAACTTCATACCTCACATCTGCAGCTACCGTGAAATAACAAATCACTGAATTAAGCATTCACTTTTACAGTCTCCAGAGATGTACAACAATCTTTCAGCAACCCCAACTTCAGTGAATCCTGTCCTGTATTAAATGAATACGAGTTTTACGTTTAAATAGCATGCTAAGTTCTGTTTCTTTAAGCAAAATTAAACAGAAGATTTTAACTAATTAGTATCTCCAAAAAAAAGAGCAAAATGTACATAATCCGTGTCTCACATGACATCTTTGATGCTTACAGAGAACGACAGCATCTCAGTCTGACAAGTGGCAAAGCCTCCAGAAGCCATATTACTTGTAAACACTCATATTAACTTAGTATTGAGTAACTGTGACTGGGGCCACTCAAGTAATTTAGCCCTGAACTTCTTTACCTCAGAAATATTTTAACTCACATACCTTGAGAAGAAATGAAAATGTTAATGACTTCTACTGGCTTGAAAGAAACCAAAACGTTTCTTTTCTTTCAAAACCAAAAAGAAGGCCAACCGTATCCTGGGCTGTATCCAGAGAAGTGTGGCCAGCAGGTCGAGGGAGGTGATTCTGCCCCTCTACTCTGCTCTGGTGAGACCCCCCCTGGAGTGCTGCGTCCAGCTGTGGAGCCCTCAACATCAGAAGGATATTGACCACTTGGAGCGAGTCCAGAGGAGGCCACGAAGATGATCAGAGGGCTGGAGCACCTCTCCTATGACGAAAGGCTGCAAGAATTTGGCTTGTTCAGCCTGGAGAAGAGGAGGCTCCGAGGAGACCTCATTGCAGCGTTCCAGGAGCTGAAGGGGGCCTACAAGGGTACTGGGAGAGGACTTTTTACAAGAGCCTGTAGCGATAGGACAAGGGGTAATGGGTACAAATTGAAATCAGGGAGGTTTAGATTAGATGTCAGGAAGAAATTCTTCACAGAGAGGGTGGTGAGGCACTGGAACAGGTTGCCCAGAGAAGCTGTGGATGCCCCATCCCTGGATGTCTTCAAGGCCAGGCTGGATGAGGCTTTGAGCATCCTGTTCTATAGTGGAAGGTGTCCCTGCCCATGGCAGGGGGGTTGGAACTAGATGATCTTTAAGGTCCCTTCCAACCCTAACCATTCTATGATTCTATGAAAACCAACCAACCTTCACCTCCCCACAACAACAATATGTACAAAACCCTCAAAACACCAAAGTCCAAAATTTCCATTGGGATTTTTTAAATGCCTGCATTTAGTTAGATTTCTGCAATTAAAGGTAAAACCCTGAAGTAATAAGCTTCTTGACCTCTGGGTCTCAAAATCACTGTATGCAAGAAGTCTTATCTTTTATGTAGTTTACTTCAGTGCCCTACCAACCATGGCATATCACATAACTTCTGAGCAACTGATTTAATGGCAACAAGCAATAAAACAAACTTGTAAACAAACACTCAAAACCTACATCGATTGAAGGGTTTTTTATTTCTAGCAGATTACCAAGTTATTAATCTAGTGTACAACTGCAATAGAGGATGCATCAAACAACTTATTGCATGAAATAATAACTGCTAGTCATTACAAAACATGTTTCATACCCAAGAAAACAAAGTTCTACGTAGCACAATTTAAAATTCTATGTTTCCTACAAAAATACATTCAAATACAGTAGCATAAGGAGTTATCCTGCCTTCTCATTCGGCCATTTTAAAGTGCTACCACTATATTTCTAAACAGTAGCTGTCCACAAAATACACAAAATTGAATTACTTTTGAAATAGCAGGATTTTCTTACACGTGATTTAAAAACCTGACCTTTGTTGTCATTCAACATATGCTCTTCGTTGGCTTTTAGAAGTCACCCTACCTCAAGCAGCATAAACTGACCGCTACAAAGTTATGTAAGAATCCTAAGTTACTACTTAATCACAGTGTCCTCCTGGCAAGCTTCCACTATCTCTTCATCTTACAAAGTGAAACCACACAAAAAAATCCCCTTTCCCAATCCTGATAACACTTATGGATTCTGTTCCATCTGATCCATAGTAACCAATCAGTTTCTGAAATGCCTGCTATGGCATCTCCATTCTTATTGTATCTGAATTTAAAACTTCGATAAATCACTTAAAAAAAATTCTTAAGTATCTACCATAATGTGTATTTCCAAGGAGAATAAATGGATACGCTAGTTACAGATGATGTGTTATTTATTCTTGCTAAATCAGAACAGTACTTCTGCCAAATACTTCATTTGATAACATCCTGCACGGAAATATGTCAAAAAAGCAAATATATAATAGATATAAGCCAAAACCCTCTGCATGTCAGAAAAAAAAAAAAAGGACCTTGGGGAAAAAGAGCTATATTTAACTGCTAAGAAGCCACGGTACAACTATATTTCACTTGAACTGATAACATCAGAAACATCTTTTTTGACAACTAACATTTAGAAGCTGTCAGATCGTGTGTCTAGCAATCTTTCATCTCTGTAACAATTCTTTGTAGCCACAATTTCGATCCTCAAAAGAAGGAAGCAACTTAACTTTTAAGAATGTTTTTCTTCACTAGAAATAGTTTCTGTCAGCACATCTTCAGTGTGAATAAAGACTCATGAAAATTTTCAAGCCAACATGCCTAAATCACTGAAGTTAGGTATTAAATATACTGGTTTCCATGTCCAAAAGTACTAGATAAATCCAACTTCTATTGATACTGATTAGAGAGAAAATATTAAACATCTAATGTGAAAGCAAGATCGACAGTGGGTCTGAGTGTTTCTTTGTGAACATTTAACCAGAAGTGAATACGAAATCCTTACAAAGCACCTATTCTCATGTATGGTATAACCAATGCTACTCTCTGACACAGCTGACATTGGCTACATCAATCTCCATTTGCCAACCAGATAGAGGATTTTAAAAATTGGTCTCACAAAAGCTGATTCTCATTTAAATAGATTCAGGTTCTTCCAGCTTCACTGTTGAAGAGTTAAGTCATAGTGGCATGCAAGACTCCTTTCATACCCAAAATATATCTAAATTTCCAAGTGAGACTTCAGATGTTTTCTCAGCTGTACCAACACCTAAATGGTTCGGAACATAGTAATCAAAAATGAAGACAGGAAGAAGGGTTAAAGAGCAGAAATCCCCTTAAATGCTTAAAAAAACCTACCCGGTAAATAAAAAGCTCCAGATATGAAAGAATGCTATGTCAGCCACAACGTGGAAAGACCAAGGGAAAATACATGGGAAGCCAGGGGAGTGCTAGCCAACAGGCTGCCTATTTACCAGGTATCTGTGCTGTGGAAAAGTGCATCTCCAAGACTCCTTGGGTCTTTTCCCACACATGTCTGAAGTGGAATCTAGTGAAAGAGTCCAGCATGAACATTTTGGGGATATGCCACTGAGTAAAACACTTCTAAATTATAATATTCATTATTTCTCCAAAATAAGTGGTCAGCATCCTTCGCAAAAATCACAAAACCACTCAAAAAAGGTTTTCAAGTAATTTTGGCTACAGACTACTGTGAATCTAAATTCTTTTTTACTTATTCAAAGAACTGAAATCAGCATGCCCAATAAAACTGTATTTTAATAATTTTCTGTGACATCAGGTAACTACAAGCAGAATTAATACTGAAAAACCATTTCTTCTTTAAGAATCTTCAGAGTTAGTTCCTATTCTGGCAAACACACAGTGTTAAAACCACCGTGTCTCTTTTAGCAGCCCCGTGGGCTCTCTACTCTTCACATTCTAGTGTTCAGTGCAAAGTTAAGATGTATGATCCCTGGATCACTTCAGTTCCTTTTACACTGCAAGTATGTGAATAAGCTACTGCTTATCATCCATACTCTTCATTCCCAATATTTAAGACAAAAGTACTTAAAAATAAAATGAAGACATTAGAAATAATGCACTTAATCTCTTTGATCTGTAATATGGCCTTCCTAGAAGACAGAAAATTAGACTGCTTTCCTGTATACATGAAGAGATATACCACTATTTTTTTAATTGGGACATGAAAAATACTGTGTTTGGAAAAATGGAAGAAATAAGATTTACCCTGACCTGTACACAATGTTCTCAAATAATATGTAATTTTATTGCTTTTGAAAATGTTAGTTAAGAAACAAAATTGATAAAAAGCAAGTAAAAACTGCATGCCACTGTCATAGTTTTTTACTGAATTACCAATAAACACACACACTGAGAAAGATTGGTGTTGAAAAATTACTGCCTGTTAAAATGGATTTAGTACAAACCAGAACGTGTAGTATAAAAGAAAATTGATCACTACTTACAGAGTGCTATAAATGAACACAGTGCTTTACAGATAAACATTAACAGGGTTCCTTCCCCTTAAGAGCGTATAATTGAACTCAAATGGGATACTCTGAATAACAATTAAGGTTTGTGAAAATGAGCAGAGGCATTGTTATTGCAAAGATGAATATAGAAAGAAACAACAGAGACTTGCATACTCCCTGCTTGATTTCCTGCAAAAGCTGTAATTCACACACTGCTATTGTTCTGATGGCTGTATGGATTTGTTCAAAGGAAAGATTACATACCTGTAATTTAAAAGGTGGCAATTGAGCATTAGAACTATCAGATTTGATATTCCTTTTATTAATACAGAACACTTAGAGAAAAGATAAGAATTCTGTAATTGATGTGGTTCACTGCTTAGATTTTTCATCTCAGGACAAATGAACATATTTATAGCATGCATTTTGTTCAGCTTCTGGTTGTGGTGGAACAGACTGAAAGCTGTTTGACATAGCCAAGGAGATCAATATAGATGAGATGACAAATGACCACTGGCTGTGTGGAGTACAACACAAATGCGATACACAAAAACCAGAAACAATCAGAAATAAATGAAGTAAGAAAGTGAAAAAGTCTCTGTCAGAAGATGATTTTAGTATAGTTCTCTCAAAGGTCCTGAGGCAGTTCATAGATTAATGTACAGAATAGAACTATATATGAAAGTTTAAAAGTAACCCATAATAGGACAGCTGGGAATATTTCTCTGTTACTGGAAGCATCATAAATTGAACAAAATCAAGAGCCAGGTGAGTGAGGTAATAAGCACCCTAAAAGACAAGATAGGAACATTTGGATGCAGATGCTGCAGCTGAGAAAAATCACACCAGATACTTCTTATAGCTTTAGCCAATTAAAGCTACTCCCTATTCCAACATCTGTTCAGAATGCCTCTGGACACCAAGAATAGAGAGGATGATCAGAGACTTTCTAGTAAATTACATAAGGGATAAAGTCAAAGATTCTTGAAGAGTTACATACTAGACTGGGTAGAAAAGCTGGAGGGAGTAAATGGCCTGCTTGTTAATATGCCTGATCACTCCTGAAGAAAACCCCCAACGCCTTTAAGATAGGAGAGAAGAAACGTAAAGCATAGATAAATGTAGCACCATCAAACCAATAACCCAGGTCTGAGCAATGAAATAGTCAAGTTGTGTGAGAAATACTTGAATAAAAGCTGGGTTTGGGTGTTTTGGGGGATTGTTGGTGGGGTTTGGTTTGGTTTTTTTGTTTGTTTGTTTTGTTTTGGGGTTTTTTGGACAAACAGGAACAACACATCAAGTAATTACACAAAAAGTAAATACTGAAAAAGCAACAGAAAATACTACCTCTTTTCTGGTCAAATAAATTTAATTTACAAGCTAACATTTAGGTACCCACAGAGACAAGAGAGATGTACAAGTATATGAAAATTTTTCAGCTAATTATAATATAGTAATTCATATTATTAATAAATATTCTTAGTCACACATTGAGATTATGATTTTCAAATATTGTTCTTTGACACACAGGGAAAAACATCTATTTTTAAACATCCTCATTTCTTGTCTGTGAGATCTGAAAAATGGTGTCCACCCACATATAACAATATCACAGCACAGAAGAACAATCCAACCTCTGAAAAGGAAACAGAACACTGCTGTGGGATCATGCAACAATCTGCAGTGTTGTCACTTTGGACACAGAAGGCAAAACATTAAGCTGAAAATTATATAAATAGTTACAAAAACTAAATAATATACCTCTTGTTAACTATAAATCTTCACATGACAAATTAACTTTCCCCCCTACTTTACCAAAGAAAAGTATTGCAATTATTTTGGCTGAAAATGGAAAACATATTTATGAAGAGAAACATCAAAAATTCATCAATAGTTATCTTTGAGATAAATAAAAATCCAAATAGTATTCCTTATTTCACCTGTCAGAAGAAAGGAACATGTGAAAGGGGTTGCACAGGACAAACACAAACCCATAAGATTAGACAGCTAAGATTTTTACAGTGTATCTTCATAAGCATTTATTCGGTGACAGCTCATCTGTTTCTAGAAGAGCTTCTGGTTTTGCAACTAGGAATTTAAAATCCTGAGATGCATATTTAACTACATAGATGGGCAAAATAAAGCTGTAAAGCAGGAGCAAATTTGCATTATTGAAAAATGAGACTATAAATGAGTAATGCTCTCAACTTTTGCAACATCATAACACTCAGCTAAACATCAGATCTCATTAGTGCTGTGCTTTAAGTATTTTCATCAAAAATAGATACTAAAATAATACAGAACTTGAGGAAAAGTTGGAGTGCTATTTTAATAGGATTTTCAATAATCCAGATTATATGTCACAGAAAGTAGACGTTATAAGAAGAAGGAGCTTAGAGGTGCTATTATATCAGTACTATTATTCATTTACTTGAGAATGAAAAACACATTTTTTGGTGTATGATTCCAGATTGTCTAATCTCATCACAGAATTTCAATTATAACTTGAACTAACTCCTTCAAAGTTCAACTGCAGCATAGCCCTTAAAAAAAAAAAAAATTAAGCTTGCATGAACAATTTGGGTTTTTAATAAAAGTGGCAGGCTGGTAGAACTTTAACGATTTGGAGATTAAAAAAATAGAATCATGAAATCTTTTAGGTTGGAAAAGACCTTTAAGATCAAGTCCAACCATTACCCTACCACTGAGAAGTCCACCACTAAACCATGTCCCTAATCACCTTGTACACACATTGCTTAAATACCCACAGGAATGGTCACAGAATCGCAGAACCACTAAGACTGGAAAAGACCTATAAGACCATCTAGTCCAACCATCAACCCAACACTACCCATACCCACAAGACCATGTCCGCAAGCACCATGTCTACACATTCCTTGAATACCTCCAGGGACTAGAGGTGGTGACTCCAACACCTCTCTGGGCAGTCCATTGCAATGCCTCACAGCCTTTTTGGTGAAGATATTTTTCCTAATATCCAATCTAAACCTCCCCTAACACAACTTGAGACCATCTCCTCTTGTCCTATCGCTTGTTATATGGGAGAAGAGACCAACACTCATCTCTGCATCGTCCTTTCAGGTAGTTGTAGAGAGAGATAGGGTCTCCCCTGAGTCTCCTCTTCTCCAGGCTGAACAACACCACAGTTCCCTCAGCCACTCCTCACAGGACTTGTGCTCCACATCCCTCACCAGCTTTGTTGCCCTTCTCCAGACACGCTCCAGCACCTCAGTGTCCTTCTTGTAGGTGAGGGCCCCACAACTGAGCACAGTATTCAAGATGTGGCCTCACCAGTGCTGAGTTCAGGGGGACAATCACTTCCCTAGCCCTGCTGGCCACACTGTTCCTGATGCAGGACAGGATGACAGATGCAGGCCAGGGTGCCATTGGCCTTCTTGGCCACCTGGGCACACTGCTGGCTCTGACTCAGCTGTCTGTCGACCAATACCCCCTTGTCCTTTTCCACCAGGCAGCTCTCCAGCCACTCATCCCCAAGCCTGCAGCACTGCAGGGGGTTGTTGTGGCCCAAGTGCAGGACCTGGCCCTTAACCTTGTTGAACCTCATACAGTCGGCCTCAGCCCATCAAACCAGCCTGTCCAGTTCCCTCTGTGGAAACTTCCTTCCCTCGAGCCCAACAGTGTCATCTGCAAAGTTACTGAGGGTGCATTCGATCCCCTTGTCCAGGCGACTCATAGAGACATTAAAAAGAACTGGCCCTAATACATAACAGTGATGAAAGCAATTCTGGCATTTGCAATGTTTTTATAGTCTATTGCTGTTTAGCTTAGAAAAGAAAACTTGAAATGCGAGCAAGTTTTCACTGAGTTTTACACAGAATAATTGCATAGAACACAATACTTTCGCTAGAAGCAAATTGCTGAGACAAAGTGTATTGAAATTAACCGCTGAGAACAATATATGTATTTAGAAGGATGTGCACTGAAAACATTTATTTCCTTATGCTACTTAAACATGTAATAAAAGCAGGCTAAACATTTTAGCTTCATTCATAGAATCTGTTTTACAACATGTTACATTAAGTGAATCTAATTCTTAATTGTAGCAGATGCAAAATTAGTGAAAGCTCATCCTTTACTTATTACAGGACTGCCCTCATGTTCATAAATACTGGCTTCAAGTGACACTTATATTATGCAAAATTCTCAGTTGTAAGAGTCCTGATAGAAGCCTCACTGTTTTTATTGGACAATAAAATGCAAGTCACTCTAGTGGAACCTTTAGAAGAAATTTCTTTAATATGTCATTAACACTACCTCATAAACTAAATTGTTGGTTTGAAAAGGGTACAAGGAAAAGTGCACACATTTCCTGCTGGACAATTTACACCTAAAACTGCAGTTATTTCTGAGAGTCAAATTCATGAGTCCTTTTAATTCTGAGATATTTCAGAAAATAATATTCCAAACTGAAAGGCAAAACTATCAGAAGCAAAAGTCATTTCATCATGAAAACTTAAAAGACATCGATGCTAGAAAACTATGACTGTTTCTGAATCTGAGAAGACACAACAGAAGAAACCTAGTATCAGGTCATTAATATTATGCTGTGAGATGATGCAAATAGAAATAAGCAGAGTTTAATGACAATCCAAAATAGTGAAGAAAAGTTCAAATCTAAACAGCCTCCTGCCAAGTTTACATCAGCTTCATGATTTTTTTTCCAGTTGCATCGTGCCCAGAAGAACTCTTGCAAGCCTAAGTGGCAGCTGGAGAGTCTTTGCCTGTTCCAGGTAATCTCCCGAGACAGTGGGGAGTGTACAATGAAGTATTTATAAATTCTCTGGAATCACAATGGACTCTGAACCATGCATCCATAAGTGTAGCTTTGAAAGCAGTCCCAACCTCTATGGTTCAAAACTGGGATGTTACTTAAGACAATGGTCTTCATTATGAATATGAAAAGTGTAGCAGATCTGTGTCATTTCAAGAACAATTTTCTCAAGATAAAAATATTTTAAAATAGCTACACAAATCATGCATATCTACATTTAATTGGAAGTAAATAACTTTAAAAATTAAATCACTGCAGAGCATTTTAACATCTGAGCAACTGCATTTGTATACTACTCAGAAAACTGATTTTTGAATCTCAAAAAACAGATTATTTTGTTATTTTATCCCAAAAACATATTAGTCATACTTTTAACCGTACAATGGCCAATTATTAAGAAAGAAATATGAAGCTTCAGATTTAAACAGTTTTTCACTTACATGCTACAAGAAAAGGATTGGAAATACATAAATTATTGTGGTTTGGGTTGGTTTTCCTTCTTTTTTTTGTCTTTTTTTTTTTTTTTTTAAGTATTTTACAGTATGACTTTGCTGCTGTTCCAATACCAAAACCACTGTATTGGAGAGACTTGTCAGAAAATGTAATTTGTACAGTTAATGTCATGTTCAACTTTGGTGCAATACCAAATCTCACCGTACTAGCTGGATTATTGACGACACTACCATCTATAGGCCTATATCTTTTCTGCCTTTACAGTCTCTTTTCCTCTGAAGCTTAACACGCTACTGTGGCAATAAGATTTTCTGTCAACATACTTGCCAGTACACATTGTATCATTACCTTATGAATGGTTGTAATACTTTCAGATCAGGAAATACACTTATTTCCCCCTACTAACCGTAATTATTTCCTCCTTTTTCACTCTATCCCAACAATTTTTCAAGTTATCTTTATAACTGTTAAAAAGAAATGGGAAATGTATTTTTGAGAAATTTTAAATATTTTAAATAAAAACAAAGCAAACTCAATAGCTTGCATTGCCTAAGTAAAAAAAAAAAAAAAAACCAAAAAACCAAAAAACCAAACCACACCCAAAAACACCACCACTTCAAAACACTTATTTGTAACATTTTTACACACACAGAGACACAGGAACACAGAAAAAACAGCACCCTCCATGCATGCACATGCATAAAAAGGAGGACAGAAGCTCCATTTGGACTTCTGACTTGCAATTTTTGAAGCACCTCCAATATGTCTTAAAGGATTTACTGAATGCAAGACTCCACTTAATATAATGAGTCTGTTATGTCATTTAGTACATATATTTCCTTGGTTTATGCTGGTTGTGAAATATTAAAGCAGAGTCTGTATTCCTGTTAACATGCTGCTCTTAAGTTTGTACTGTGGTTATTTTAGTACCCTATGCCATGGCCATGATAGCTTAATGATTTTACATCATTTTCCCAGCTGGATACCACAGACTTTTGCCTTCTTCATAAAAAAAGTATATTGCATACACATTTTATGCACACTGATAAATGTGCATTAAATCCAGAAGACTTTCTCTATTTGTTAATATTAAGTTTAATATATGGGAAAAAAAATCCTATGAATAACTACCCAATTCCTGAAAACAAACACAGTAACAGAACACCTGCAAGGTGATGCAGACAGTGTTCCATTCAAAGCGTATCTTCACATTTTTATGGCCCAGATCCCACCATTTTGCAATCCTTGCTGCTAAAACAGCTGGTTACAGTAACTTAAAATATTTTTCCATCTTACAATTAAGAAACTATTAAATACTGGGACATGTTAATAACTCTCTCTTATTACCACATTAGAAATCCTTATTGTCACCACACAGTATAATGTAATGCTGGATTAATATAGTGGAAAATTGCTAATCATATAATAACATTTCAGTGTTTTTACTACATTAGCAAAACTGATTAAGAATAAAGTGCAAATAATAAATAAGACAATTTTACAAGCAAGGAGAAAATTACAAGCAAAATGACAGCACTGAGAATGCTGCTGTACTCGATAATATAAATATCAATTATGTTATGCTTCTGGCTAGAATTTAAAATACTTCAGAGTTGCTGACACACAGCACTTCTGGAAATCAGATCTATTCTTCTATGCTTAAATGAAAATAAAAATTGTTATGGACTTTTCTAATTGCAATGGAAATTGAAACCAAACGGGAATTATTTTAAAGGTTGGAAACCCTCTACAATTTTAACTTCTGTTAAACTGTACACATTTTGAAGCACTACATTATACTAAGAAACCTAGCAGATAATTTCCAATTTCAGTTAGAAAATAACTGTATAATTTTATAATCCCCTGTAGCATATTTAGGTATTACACTTTTGACGTACTATGCATGAAATGGAAAATACCAACATGATCCAATTTCTGTTAACATCCAAGTAGGTTTTTTTCTGAGGACTTTCAAGCATCCACAAACACTACTTTTAATTTAAAACGTCTTTTTTGCAGCATGCAACTTCCAAAAAGCATGATGAAATTTGAGATTACAATACAAAAGCCTTTTATCAGGCTACATTTTGCATACTGTTACAAAGTACGAAAGAATTATTTTAAGTGGATTCATTAGTTAGATATTCTAAACAGTGCATATCACTTCAAAACCAGTTAACAGCATAAATTCAAGATGCTTCAGTAACTTCTTTTGATACAGAGAATGCAAAACAGAATTGTAACACAACTATTTTTTCTAGCAAGTCTAATGCAAGTTTACAGACTTGCAAAGTGAGTTTGGACTAATCTGAATTAAGTATAACTAATCTGACAAGTAGAAACATAACAAACATTTAAAGATAATGATAGAAGGATGCTTTAGACCTTTATTCATTTCAGTAAAGATGTTTTTAAAGTACTGAAAAGAAGGAAACATTGCAAAATGATTTCTTTTCTAACCTGCAGACAATAACACTCAGTTAATGAAAGTGAAATTTTGATATCTCCTTGCTTACAGATTCTATCTGCTAGATTTATATTAAGTTCTAGTACTAATTAGGTATGTTTCCACTTACAGTAATATATACTTCACTGGGCATTTAAGTCTCAGAGTCCAGACAAGTTTTTGGCACTCAGTTACCGTTAGAAGTAAACTCAAGTTCCACAGAATGCCAACATTCATTGTGTATTGCTCCTCATTGTTAAGGAACCCTCTCTTCTCACTTGGTTTTAAATTAGAGAAGAAAGTGTACCGTGAATGCTGTAGATTAAGAATTTAATTTAATTCTATTTTTCTCATTAAAAAAAGTACTGTCTCCCTGAAACAAAAGCATAGTGTAGAAAGGTATCTTTATTTGACAAGACTTCTGCTGGGGAAGATCATTCATGATAAAAATGAATTTCCTCATCAGAGAGACAGACCCGAGCACACTCGAGAGTTTTGTTGCAGATCACCTAACTAGGGTGTTGGGAAACAGCAAAGCACGTTCTGAGTACAGGTTGTCTGTATGCCAGTGACTGTATGGACTACTTCAGTATTCCTGAGATTGACTATTGCTTATGCACATATCAATTTCTTTCTTAACCAGTCAAATTGGCTTCAGTTGGTAAAGGCTCCTGAAAACATTAGTTCTTGAAATTTTAAAGCATTTCATTGGAAGAGTATTTGCTGACAAAGGCACAGCTGAAAGTGTGAAGGGTCACAAAATACCAGTGAAACTTCATTTTGTGACAGAGGAAAAATAAAAGCTTCTCTATATTTTATTCCTCAAATCCATACAGATACCAGTCATCTTCTAGTAAACAGCAACACTAGGTACTTCAAAGTCTGAATACATTTATGTTTCTTACCTCCAGGTGAGGAAGTACTATGTTTTATACTGATAGAAAACCCTGAGAAATAGAGAGGAAGGACTAATGGGAAAACATCTCTGGGAAAAAAAAAAAATCAAACCCTGTATTTTTCCATTCCTAGTTACCAACTTTGAAGTTCCATTCGTGTAACGCCTAAATTCACAAGATTGAAATATATACAAAGCCACCAAAAAAATGCCTAAGAAGGGCTTTTGAAATAAACCTATCTCCAAATTTAGTTGCTATTAGGAGACAATATTTAAATTTTTATGTTCCAGTTCATTTTCAGAATGAGCTATTTAAATACTCATCTATCTTGCATTTCAGTTTCATCACAATGCTGGTTCAATCTTATTTAAGAAAAAACCCTAAAGCCCGAAAACTAAAAAAATTTTCCCTGACATACATCATGTCAAGTTATAGGACTAGCAGAAGAATACTATCTGCTGACTGGGACTCATTGTTTCCTTCATGGAAGACTGAAGTAATGAAATTAAATCTTTATCTGATCAAGGTGGCTCGCATTTTGGTATGGGTTTTACAGTTTATGGAGTTTTACCTGAAGGACCATCCCAAAACAATGTTTTTGCAAAGAATGGGGTAATACTTACTGAAATTGACAAGAACGAGGGAAGGCTTGGTAACAGGTGTGTAACAACTCATTTAATCTTACAACACGTATTTGTAAACCAATCGTGTTCTGTTTATTCAGATAAAAAACCCCACTTAAAGTATCAGCACAATAAAATTCTTAGCATCCCAAAAAATAATTTTCCTTTTTTATTATATTGGTCCCAGCGGAAATTTAAGAGTTTCTGCAGGTGCCGACTTGCTGTATTTCAAAAGCACTGCCTCAAATCCAGCTGACCCGTGTAATCTCCAAAATATCACTGCTTCTAAATTAGATATTTAATAGATCCCTAAATTATTTTGTCATATAGAAGACTGAGTTTTCAACTTACTCATACAAAGAAAATAGGCTACCAAAAAAACCCCAACTCAGAACAGGGGTTAAAGGCAGGAGTTTAGCAACAAAAGCAAAGGTATCTTGGCTAGAAGTCTCACCTTTATTGTGTGGTGTGTAGGTAATGCGCTGAAAATCCCCAGCGTGTGTTCTCAAGATGTTTTGTTTTATTTAGTATTAAAGGAACACCAAGTTTTGAAAGTGAAGATAGCAACAGACTTGAATAAACCACCGAACTGTTTTGTTCCATTACCTAAGAAACTTTAATCTGTGAGTACACACGAGTTAAGATGCTACTGTGATTAAATAATTATGCTTACAAATTACGTCAGCTGATGGTGTTATGCCTGCCTAAGTAAGGAGAATGCCAAGCCCAAGCACATTTTTGAGAAACTTGGCCGTGTTGAGGACCAATCCAAACTGTAAATCTTATTTCTCTCTATAGAGTTACTGGAAGTGCTTGAAAGAAAGGTTATTTCTACAGTAAAAGCTCCTTAAGATAAGCTTTCTTATCTAGTATTTCCCCTCCCACCATCACCTTGATCAGAAATTGATGGGTTCACATGCAGCTTGATTTACTGAGAGACAGGTACAGAATGAGACTCAAAAAGGTGAAAGAGAAGGTAGGTAAATTACAACTGCCTGATGTCATTCTACCAGAGACACTGCATTTCCCCAGGAACAACTATTTTTACCTTCTAGCCCAACGGCAGAATTAAAAAATTTCTAAAGATAAAAAAAAAAAAAGTCTTTTCCCATCAGTTGTGTTTCACAGTCTTGTCTGAAATCTTTACTACGTTTATCTTGACTTATGCTTAAATCTGTAGTTACTTTACTCCATAGAAAGCAAGAAATGAAATGGCCATTATCATAAATAGCTACTGAAAAGGTATCACCATTCACAATCGGAAGATTAAAAAAAACCCAAGTCACAGAAGTCTGGGATTCAAAACAGAGTGATACAAAGTTGAAGCAAATAAACGCAAAGGTGTAATAATGTGTTAGCGTTTTGGCATACTGCTTCCTCCTGTGAGGCCACTATTTGTGAAAGCAAAAGGGCACACTGCTGCTTTTTGCATCTCTACACTTCTTAATATATTTCCTTCCCCCAAATTAAACCCCGAACATAACTAGAAACAGTAATTATGCTAGCAGTTACATATACATACACGTGCTTTGCTTCAGCTTCAAGTTGGCTGGTCACCACCACTGAAGGTTTTGCACTAAAAAGTTTCTGATGCATACCATCTGATTATCTCCTCCTTTCAGTCACCCCTACAACTTCACAGAAGTTAACTGTTCCATATAATATACTCCAATCTACAGATCCAGGCCAAAAGATGCCACTGACTGATTTAGAAAAATTCCAGAATGTGCCTTTTCAATGAAGACCATGCGTGCACTGCCACTCAGAAGCAGTAATCTCTGTCAGATAACGAAACACTACAATAGGATAGCAAAGGAGAAGGAATCAAAATACTTGTGTTATTGTCACTTCTGATAAAATTCTGAACAAAGGCCACAGGCCAAAGGAAGGCAAGAAACTGACTCAGACCCCTCAGACTTGTGCCAAATGGGTAACTCGGAGTTCCCTTCTGGTAGAGTGCTGCACCTAAAAATAATCTCTCTGTAACTCAAGCATTTATGGCCACATGTAACTATGGTACATCCATACAAACTGAAGCGATCAATGCAAATCACACACTTTCATCTATGCTGGATTTACTGTCACCACTGAAAGTTTACAGGTGATTCAGAAGGCAGTAAGGTCTGAGGGTCACTAATTTCCCTTGGAAGAAAATCTCTGTGGGCTGATCATCAGGAAAAAAATCTAGGCCACGTTCTGAAATGATATAAAATGCTCATAAAATATATTGCTTTACATTGACTTGACTCATTTGTCCTCTGTTAGGATGTGTAAGTTAGAGTTCATACCTATAAATTACTTTCTCCCATCTCTGCATTTGACTATTTCTTTCCAGATTCTGCAGCTGTTAGTTTTAACAGCTCCCCTGTTTCTGAAGAGGACAGCCGTTGTGAGAGAGATCTTTACTGCTAAAGGAGACACAGTCCCATAGGTAGCACAGTCAGCTTTGATATTTAGTACCATGCTCTGGGCCCAGTTTTGGTATGTAATAGAGAGCAACCGTAGTTTTGAACTGAAGCATTCAGCTCAACCTTAAGTTGCCATATTCCGGACCAGAGAGCGTTATTTTAAGCCTTAGGTATTTTCCAGGTACACGATTGTTAGACCAAACAAGCATACAAGTCTCAAAGGCAAGATCTGTATCCGTCAGAATAACAGCACAGACTTTACTCAATAAAAAGCAACTTCTAAAAGCTCTCTCCTAGGCTGAAGAAGATCATAAGCTGCACATCATTTTTAATATAGTGCAATATTTTAAGCACTGGTTCTAGCCAAGGTTTCATCTTTCCGTTGATATCACTTCTACACTAAGTTCAGTCCCAATGTATTACTTTCCATTTATGTTCAAATTTCTTAGAAGCTTTTAGATGATGCTCCCTGCACTAACTTAGAGGAAACATACAATTATTTCATGTCTGCACATTGGCAACATTTGATAACCCCTTGGGGTTTTATTCTAACTACCATGGAGAAGGAAATCGAGGTCTGAAAGATGCCATACAGGACAGCTCATGCAACAAAGATGTCAATCCCTGTAATACATAGTTACCAAACTTCGTTTGGTATCACTGCTGACAGTAGCAACACCATTTAGATCCCTGAGCTGTGAGACAAATAAAGAATGAACAGGACTGTGGAAAGGCTGTCGGCACCTCTTCCTCCATCACTCCTCTGATTACACCCCTGATATTAGCTCAGTTAAAATGAATGCTTACCCACATCCAAAGTCAACCTTATGGAAAGGACAAGTGAAATAGATCCACAACAACGGCAGAACACAGGCAATTTGCAACTGTCCTTCAATCTGTTGCTGAAACAAATTCCTCATAATTGAAAAGCTATCATACAAAGAAAAAGATACAGAAGCATCAAGTGCTATTATTTTTAGTTTTGCTTTATATTTAGATGATACTTTGCTATTATGTTATAAAAAGAAAGGGCACTGCTTGTGTCCTTAAGAGATATGCAATTGTCTACAATTCAAGCATGATCCTACAGGACACGCAACACCCTATGTGCTACTGTAACCCACTCAAACATACTCTATAAACAAATCAATAAAGCAACAGTTTGGAATGAACTATAAGGTACTTCTCCCATAAGGAGAGTGAGTCATGACACTTGACAGCGCAAGCAGCAACGTGACAAGTGCTGTATTACTGAAATACCAAGTACTATTCAAAGACCCATCAGCTCTTCCCTAAGCAGACTGTCAAAATAAAGATGAAAGGCTCTAGTGTATGACACCCTGCCACTGTACTCTGGGTCCTTCTGTTAGGAGAGGAGGAATATTTCTACTTTCCTGAAAATAACCTGGAGCACCTTGGAAAAAGGGAAGCTCCCTTTTTAATTTCAGCATAGGGAAAACAGAAAGGAACAGCAACAAGAAAGCTGGAGAACAAGGGAAGAGTACAGACTCCTAAGAGCTACAGTGGGTTGTATTAGAGACCAAATCCAAAGTAAACACTAGAACTGGGATGAAAAGGAAATTGCACAGAGTTTGTCTAATGTCAGAAGTATTTGGCATTTTTCACATGCTTACAAAAAAAGGCAAAGAAAGGTATTGTGGAAAGCAGAAGAGGTCACTTCTTGTAAAGCCAGACACACCATAGAGGAGAAATTCTACTTCAGTGGTCAGAGAGCAGTTCAGAGCATGAGTTAAAGTTTCTGTGCCTTTGGTTGAACAGAAGATCGATTTTTTGGTAGCCAAAACCCTGCTTTCAGGACTGGCACTGTTCAACATCATGTTGGCAACATGAACAGTGAGTGGGATGGAGGGCACCCTCAGCAAGTTTACTGATGACACCAAGCTGTGTGGTGCAGTCGACATGCTGGAGGGAAGGGATGCCATCCAGAGGGACATGGACAGGTTGGAGAGGTGGGCTCGCGTGAATCTCATGAAGTCCAATAGAGCTGAGTGCAAGGTCCTGCACATGGGTTGGACTCATTTGTCCCACGTACAAGCACAGGTTCAGTAGAGAATGGATCGAGAGCAGCCCTGAGGAGAAGGACTTGGGGGTCCGGGTGGCTGAAAAGCTGGACATGAGCGGGCAGTGTGCGCTGGCAGCCCAGAAAGCCAACCGTATCCTGGGCTGTATTCAGAGAAGTGTGGCCAGCAGGTCGAGGGAGGGGATTCTCCCCCTCTACTCTGCTCTGGTGAGACCTCACCTAGAGTATTGATAGCAGATTTGATATAAGGAATAAATTCTTCCCGGTGAGGGTGGTGAGGACATGAAACAGGTTGCCCAGAGAAACTGTAGATGTCCCATCCCTGACAGTCTTCCAGGCCAGGCTGGGTGAGGCGTTGAGCAAACCGCAACCTGGTTTGGTGGAAGGTGTCCCTGCCCATGGCAGGGGGGTTGGAACCAGATGATCTTTAAGGTCCCTTCCAACCCAAGCCATTCTATGATTTATGATGCTTCTATGATCTAGAATAAAAACTGAGAACCCAAGTGCTATCTAACTCCATTATCTTGCAAATAAAAAATAATTCTGAAACATGTTATTACTTGCTTGACTTTGAACATATTCAACTACTATTATTTATAAAGCATGCCATGCCATTCTCCATTTTTAAGTGAAGCTGCTTTGGAATTTAATTATTAACCTTTAAATTAATTCTAAAATCTTACTTGCCCACAATATTTAACAAATGGAAACCTGGATGTCAAGCCTGTGCTGCCTCACCAACTGTTGTATCCATTTTCTTTTATTTGTGAAAAATATTAGAGCTACAGGCATAGGGGTCTCCTGGACAGGTAGCTTCATATGACCAGGTCACAGTTACCTTTTCTTTTAAGTAATTTATTTCTCAGGAACTTTAAACCTTTTAACTGTATGTCAGAGGTAATTAAAATATGATCAAAATTCTGTCATTCACAGAAGCTCACTTTTTATCTGCGTACATATTCTGTATGTGTACAGCTCAGATTTTAAAACAGAAACCTGCTTTATTTTTAGTAGGGCAGCTTTGAGTCATCTAGTCTAAAATTCTAGCACAGTTAGATTATCACAGAAAATCACACTTGGTCTACTTCACAGCAGCACTCCCAGCATAAAGCTCAAATTTACATTATATATGTAAATTTAAAAACTGTCATTGCTACTTTTTTTTTTAAATCATGTTAGTTGTTCTGAAAAAATTATATTTGTCATACCTAAAGCCATTAACCATCTAAACCAGAAATAGGGCAGCAGAAAAAGATTTTCCTTTCATTCCTGATAACTTGCCCTTACTTTGTGACCCACCAGACCTAGCTCATGCTAGCTCATGCTCTGGATCCTATCACACACAATAAAAAAAAAAAAAACCAACACAACCCCAACAACAAAAACCACCAAGGCATGCAGTTTCTTACAGGACTACTCCAAAGCATTTGCAATGTAGATAAATCTTCATCAATAGTGATGGCAAAACTTGATGAAGTGCCCTGTTTAGAGGGGCATGGACTAGCTTATAATAAAATAAGCTTTTTTATTTTCCTTCATTAAAAATTGTTCTGAAGAAACAATGTAACTAAATATGCAAATACTCAAGAGAAATTCTTATTTAAGATAAACTATTTGAGAATAAATCTTTTGCCTTTGGTACATGTGCTTTTCTTCACTTCTGTATATATGAAGATTCCCTCAAAATAATGAGGTCCACTTCCTTTTGCCCTCTGGAACTGGTTCCTTCTGAAAAGGGAACAAAATGTGAACTTGCATGCCAGAGATGCAAGCTTTCAGTCCCATGACTCCAAAACAAAGACCTATCTCCTATGGGCAACTAACACTGGACAAGAGAAAATGCAATAAAATTTCAAAACCATTTTCAAAAACAAATTTTTCATGTACTGTAAAGCACGTAACTTTAAAAAATACAATTAATGATATAATAATACAGTTTAGTGTTAAGGTATAGTAACATGTGTATTGCTGCAGTACAAATTTCTTTGCATTTTGAATATTTCAATTCAATCAAGTTTTGAAAATAATATTTGAAAAAACTTCAGTGACTTAAATAGACAACCCCTAAACTTCTAGATTTGGTTAATCAGATGCATTACTAATTTAATCTTATTTATAAAAAAAGGGGCAGGGGTTATAAGCAGCAGTATTTAGCAACTTTTCACAGCAATTTTAAAAAGTAATACTTATCACCCTGTTTTTAAGGTATCTGCATTTCATGTACGACAACCATCACTAAAATTTATTTGGTGATCCAAATTCTTCAGTTACTGTAATTAGACTAATGCTGAGTTTTGGACTACCTTGCAACTATCGTTAGTTATATTCATAAACTGAAGATGCAATAATCTGAGATCAAACGCCCCTTTCACAAGCGGACAAGTGCTCTTACAGACATAGTTGGACATCACTGATAATGATCCAGGCAGGTTTCTGTAATGTGTATCCACTGGAGAGGAAAAGCTGATTTTCCAGACTCATCTAGGTGCAGAGCTCTGACTTATGAGCAGCAACACATTTCCATAGGAGATCTTAGTGGTGTTTAATCAGCAGACTATTGATTCCCCTTTCCAGGAACCCTTGCCCTCAGTGTGGGAACAATTCAGTTGCACATGACGTATCTACTGAGCTACCACAGCCGATAGCCTGGTAAATTAAAATAAACCAGCATCTATTTTCTCGTAGTATTTCGGCCTGCAGGTTGCAGCAATTCAGCAGCTGTTAGAGAATAAGCTGACCCATCTTGAGATCACAGGTAAAAACGGCTGAGGCCATGAAAAAGTTAGCTTTTTTGATCCATCAACGCCAGTGTAGGTCTCAACTTGTACATAAAATGTTTTAAAAACTTGAACAATTAATAATAACAATATTAAACATTTATGTCAACAAGTTTCCTTCTTTAAGGATCATCTATTGTGGACTATGGCATTAAGCTACAGTTACACAGAATTTCTTCCACATAAGATGCATACAAAAGGCAGAAAATCCCAGCTCATCTCAGAGTCCAAGTGAGCTCTGAAATTGTCTTTAAAAGAAAATCCTTTATTTTATTTATGAACTAAGAATACAAGATCACTGTGGCATTGGATTGTATTTTTAAAAGACAAACTAAACAGCTTAATTTATCCTACAGCACATCTGCACCAATAAAATGACAGTGAAAAGGAAGACTTCTGTTCTCCAGGTTTTCAAATATATCTCAATGCATTAATGCTGCCGTTGACAGAACGAGAGTAAATAATTTTCTTGAATTAATTTATTTGTCAGACCGTAACATCACAAAGAAACTCAGTATAATTGGGTGTAGTCATTTCATTTTACTAGGATGTCTAAGCTTAACTCTTCCTACACAGACTAGTATGTACTATAAAGTGTATCTTTTATTAGAAAATAATACTTAATTCTAAGATGTCCACATCTAACTCCTAAAGATGCATTAGTAAATTGGAGCGGTCTTCTCATCAGGAAAATGGAAAATATAGAACTGCGTGTAGAAACAAACAGGTTAATTTGTTTTATTTCCTAGTGCAAAATGTATAGTGACTTGGGAAAAAGAAATGTACAAATACTCGAAACATTGTTCAGCCAGTCCTCCTAGAGCGGCATGTGTGAGGATGGGGGAAGAGACTGAGGTGGGCACTGTGAATAGCTCTGGAAAGGACACAGAATCTAGCTATTATGCACACAGGAGCCTTCCTTCACTCACAAATGATAACCACCTCCGAGTTAAAAGCAGAACTCAGGCACAGCATATGAAGTGAGCACAAAACGGTCAGCTTTCAGTGCTTTGCCTTACGAGGTACAACATCAGAAACTCAGTGGAACCGTTGCATGTGTGTTTGTGCTTTAACAAATACGGAGCACAGAGGAGGCATATTTTTCCTGTAAGGTCTTGTGACTGTTTTGCACAGAAACCCAGCAACATGGAGTAAATATTCTGGTAAATATAATAAATAACTAAAAATAACTAAACTGTGAAACTCAATGCATATCCATGAGGTCAAATTTGAGAAAGTTCTTTTTTAAAGAAGACTAGACATATATACCAATAACAAGAACACCTATGGGCCAACTCTAACGGGTCAGAGTGTAAGTCAACTACTGATGGAGTAGTCCTAGGATAAGACATCCTTACCGGTACTTCAATGCATTATCCCATATCCTTTCTGTGACAGGAATAGCACATGATACCAGTCACTGCAAAGGCCAGTGAAACAGTCTGCTGATGTGATTAGTAAGGCAATATTACATGTTCCTTTGAAGTCACGCTCAGGGTCCTAAAGAATTTAAAAGCGTGCTATTGTACCTCCTGATAAACCAACCAAATTACCAGTCCTTATCCTTAAAAAGACTAGTTAAGTTCCTAAATTAAATTTCCGTTCTGATAAACCACTGTTATCTACATCATATACATAAGAAAGAGTAAGGGATACTCATTTACTATATGCAAGCTAGCAGCCGAGTCAAATTCAGAACTCAAAAATACAAAATCAGACATATATCAACTTGGATTGAGCACAAATTATTGAAGAGAGAAAAGAATGGTTTTAGGCAACAAACGTGTGAATATATCTAATAAATGTGCAAGAAAGTTATACTAATATCTATTTCTGAGGAAAGCACTAGGTCTCCAGAAATAGCATGTTACAAAACCTGCACAGAGTTCTGAGCTAACAGCAAGATTTTCAGCATCCTTGTTTGGGGAGGGGTGGGGAAGTACAATTTCAACAGGCAGTATTCTAGATATGCGCAAGAGATCCCTGTAACCTGGCATTACAGATTTCTAGGGCAATTAACTCCCCACTGTATCACATCACTTAACATTAATTAATTGCTAAAGATGCAGTTATGTAACTTAGCAAGTTGCTAAGGATAAAACAGCTCCTGAGCTCCCAAGACATGAGTGGCATGCCGAATTAATATCGGTGAAGCACAGGGATTTACCCTCTCTTCTGAGATTGCCAAATCAAGCAGTCATTCTCCTTCCAGTGTCAACTAATGGAAGCGAGTCAAGTAAATGTCAGTCAACTATTAGAGCGCCATCAGCCCACTGCTGCATGGACAGCCTCACAGAGTGAAAGGTTCTGAGAAAGTCCCGTTGCCACTCTGCATACAAACAGGTTGGAGGGTTCATAGCATGGCAACCTTGGAACCACATCCCCTACACACGGTTCATTGATACTTCCAGGTGTTTATTTTTCAGGATAAACCCCAGCCTGTACCAATTACTGTGTAACCTAGAAATATCTTTATTTTCAGGTAAGCATAAATGAGAGAATGTGCTAATTAATCTCAGTCATACATAGCATGGCTTACAAGTTAGAGGTGGCATTGGCTCAAGGGAAAACAAAACCAAAACACAGTGAAGTTTCAGTCCACTCACTCATCCAGACATTATCTTAGGGAGAGAGCCCAAATGCCTTTGTTGCTTTTGAAAGCACCAACAGAGTTTTTACAGCTCCAAAACATGGGGCTAACATAGCTATATAGCCATAGAAGCTGAGTCAAGCAGCAGGCAGCTGAATTGCACTCCCAGGAAGAGCCAACTGCTACCATTTATACAGTGCCTTCTAATTCCATGTGGATGACTGATGTTTGATTACTCTGGAATATGGAAACAGTTTTTAATCATTTAAATAAATTACAACTTTGGATGGATGAACAGAGGCTGCATATGCACTTTGAAACTCACTCAAACACACTGAGCAGGAGAGAGTTTCAAGGTTCTATCTGAATGGATTTTGGGGGAATGTGATTGTACAACTCTTTTTAATGTTTTTCTAAAGTGATTTTGGATGTCATGTATTTCAAAAACATTCTTCCTCTTGATGTTGCTGGCCAGGGAGAAGACCTGAAGATGTAAGTAGATATGGTCCTGGTGCACCAAACAGGCAAGCCCATGGGACCAGCAGCCAGTCACTCAATTCCATGCCAAAGTGATGCACATAAGGACATTTGTCTTGCAATGCTTAACAGTTACCATCTGTCTCGTAACAAAGTCTGGTGTAGACTGACGATAGTGTAACTGAAACTGCCTCATTTTCAAGAGGACAAATTTAGGGACTTGGCATTGCAAAATCTGAAGAATTGCCACAGGCTCTTTGGAGTTTCATTTTCTGACCATCCTGGTATTTGTTGAAACTACATTCCCAGACCTCTGAATGTACACAGAGAGTTTTACACAGCTATTCCTGATACGCAACCAGTACCCGTGTGCAGAAAAAAGCCTCACTATCAGAAACCTTGAAAAGTTGGGTCCTCCAGCACACTGCTGCCTCATTTACTGTCAGCATCTGACCCATAACCACAGAAACAATATATGGACGTCCTTCACAAGCACAAAAAAACTTGAGAAGTACCCAGCCTTCTAATCTGCGGAAAATTTGCTTAGATTTTGCAGTTTGTCATAAAGACAAAGTGGTTTTCTTGCTTTTTTGCGTCATTCCAGGTAGCTCTGAATAAGGCTTATTGGTCTTAGGTACAGCAGATTAAAAGTTCTAGCAATCTTCTCTAAGGAAGCTCAAATATTATGAGATTTGTGGTATCTGTACCAATCAGCTTAGGCATTACACCACTTTCCCAAGCTGCATGTTATAATTCTGGAGTGGAAAGGCTGTCTGTTCTGTCAGAAGCCCGGCCACATCATTGTGGTGTTTGACACAAGCTAACATGTAAACACACATGAATGACAGTCTGCACTTGAGAGAATAAGTAACTTGGGAAATTGATGTCACTGGTATCGGACAGTGTCCATCATGACACTATCAATAGGACACTGTCTTTGCAATAGTGGGAAAAGACACTGTTGTATTTCCACAGAGACACACTTAAACAACTATTTTTGTCAGCACTGAAGCATGTTTTGCTATTCGTTCACCAAGTACATGTCTCACTCATTAGGACTGGACACAGAACTGGGGATAGATGTTTAAGAGATTCAGTTTATTGGTTACTAGCGTGTAACTTTTCTTCTTTATACCTTGCTGAAGCTTCTAAGTCCTAAGTATTTCTCTGTTTTTATTCCTTTTATGCTGAATAGGTTTGAGAAGCAGGTATGTGCACCTGCAGGACAGCACAAGGGGCCAGCATCGTCAGTGACAGGAGACCAAGCTGGTGGAATGCGACACCAGTGTGGCACAGCAGAAACACCCAGGAGCTGGCATTGAAGGAAACACATAGGATTGTTTTCTGGCAAAGAAGATGAGGCTATACCCATAAGTTTATTAAACCATACCAAAGCTTTTTCATACTACTTCTTGGATTGAGCTATTGAAAATATTGGAAAAACACGTTCGCTGGAGTCACCAAGCCCATCTGAGTAATGGGGGGATGTAACGAAGCTGCTTAAGCAATATTAAGCCAAAACTAACTTTGAGGAATTTAAGATTCTGACCCAAAATGTTTCAGAGAGCACAGAGCCTACCTCTCAGAAAAAAATTCCCTATTTCCTTTTGGTCAACAGAAAGATAGAGAGCTACATGTTCTCTGCTTCACTAAGTAAGAGGAAAAAATTGTTTAGGGGATTGGCTTGCACTTTCTGAGAGTGTTATTCCAGAAACAGTTTTTCAAGAATGGTATTTGCAGCACAAGTGAATTTAAGCACACAATAAGCAAAACAGAGAATATTTCTAGTCAATAGCATGACAGATTCCAGAAAACAATCATAGGTCTTGCAAAGCTGTATCAACATCAAAAAAGTGAGAGTATGCTTTGGGTCACCTCCCTGATAACTTTCCCTTTACGTGTCTCCCATTCATGCATATTCAATAGATTTTGAGGCCTACTCCTGAGCCAAACCTTTCTTCCTGCTAATTAAATACTCCAGACTTTCTTACAGTCTCATCAATTGTATAGAAGTAATCCAGAATTTTTTATAAGTGAGAACATATTAAATTTGTTAGTTATACACCTGTTCAAACAGAATGACAGGAAAGGAAGAAGGAAATCATTAAATGACTGAACACTGAAGAGCTAATGTGTGATGGACCGTAGAATACATAAAATAAGTAACGTTTCGCCAAGGGTACTACTTTGCAAATACATACAAACTTAATTTTAAAAGCCTGGAACTAGTTGCCAAGAAACTGGTTATATGTTTACCAGATTACTGCTTATATTCTTTAAAAAAAATGCAGTTCTGCCTGCAAGTAGTTTTCATAAATAACTAATTTTACAGATTATTTTTGGATTAAGCATGACATGACCAAGTAGACACAAATATTTAATAAATGTAAGGTTTGGCTAATTACTCATATAGCAAATACTAAAAATTTAGAACACATTTGAGCCTTCAGCACATAGCACTTTTATAAACAAGTGTGAATCCGTTCATTTTTCAAAATTAAATTTCCAAATTTATCAGTTTATTAGAAAGCTAAAAAGCACCTGGATCACTTCAGATTAACAGATGAAGTTCATCATAACTGAAGAATAAACATTGGAAGGAAATTACAAGGCCTTGAAATGTATGTTGTTACTAGGAAAGTGTCATGCTTCCCTGACATACAGAAGGACAGTGGGACTCAACTGCTCAACATAATTTAGCATCATATTTTTCTTTCTCGCTGTCATCCTACATTTTAAAAGTCATTCCAATCAACACAATATTAAGAGTAACACACACATAGTCTAGGTTAAACCCAAGCCTCCTTAAAGTATCTAGTAACAGTACATAGGATTTTTGCAAAAACATTGCACAACCACAAACCCCCAAAAGCTTACGATTACACAGCAAAAGGTAATGTGGAAAAAACGTGGAGTCATAACGATTTTCTGAGATGCATATTATAAAAACATTATTGTGAAGTCCCAAGAGTATCTATACGAAAGCTTCCCGAGAACTAGAACTTAGGCCTTCTCCTTACCTGTCAAGTCTTACAAATTCAACCTGAACCGTGTCAAGCTACACTCTTCCTAGTTCACATGGCATCACTAGTAACAAAACTTGCGTAATGAGAATTTCACAATTCTTCTGAGGGTGAATAAACAATGTAATATGGTGTTCTCTAACTGCTACGTCAGATCCACAGCAGTAGCAGAACAGTTAGAATACAAATAAGCTATTAAGAAATTGAGGATAAATGATGCGTACCCATTCTGAGGATGAACAATGTGGCATTCTTTGTATACACTTCCACAAAATTAAGAACAAAAATGTGCTATTTGTTGCCAAGGTTGTGTTGTTGAAAATCCAAGTTATAAAATTCTATCAAGTTAAACTCGAAATCCAGCACTTGATTTAGAAAGATAAAAATTCAAATACTATTTCTTGTAGTTCTAACCTCAGCACTTCAAAGTCAAAATAAACACTGATAATAATAATGTAAATATGGCCTGGCCAGCAATACTTGCCCTGTCTGCACAGACAAGCTATCTGTTTTAAATACTTTAAAGTCAAAAGCCCTATTAAAAGATTCAGATTTTTTTTTCCTCTTTCTAGATCAATGTCTGTTGTTAGACAGACACACTCTTAATTAAAATTACAGAAGGAAGCTGAGAAGTAGTAAAATACTGTCTTCACAAATCTGAATTTAGTTCGTTGGCAGAACTCTAAAACAATACATTATTTATGAACTGCATGCAGTTACATGTATGCATATTTTATAGATTTAATATAATGGTTCCAATCATTTGGAGGGACTGCAAGAGCTCAGATTAAAGCAAGATGTCACATATCCTATTAGATATAAAGCCAAAATTTAATGAGACAAGTAAAGGTCAGAGAAGCACACTGCAGTTTCAATTTGATACCCTCACTCTCCTCACTGTTCTTAAGCCTGCATCATAATTTCAACTTCAAATGTAAAGCAAAAGTAAAGGTTAGTGTAAAAGGATAATTCTAATGCCAAGATCACTAAAGCAAACAGGAAAGTTAAACTTTAGCTGCTATTCCAGAAACTAAATGATCACCATTCAGTTCATCATCTCTAGTCCCCATTTTCCAAGGTACTATCAAGCTATTTTCAGAGAATGATGCCTGATTAAAGTTTGATCCAGAAAAACTTAACACCGGTGGGTTAAGAAAAAAAATCCCAACAACTGTGTCTAATAGTAACATGCACCTCTAAGTGCACTGCCTGCATTTTTACTGATAATCTGGATTCCAACTCTTTTCTGTATTGTCCTGCAATCAGGAAAGCCCTTTATCTTTCCTCTTCCCCTCTACCCATTCTTTACATTCTGTCTCTGTTTTTCCACTCAGTACTGAAGTCTTATACAAAAAGATATTTCTCTCAATAAGACTTTTCCTTAAGGCCTTAGCAATAGACTCAATCTGTTCTGCTTAGAGGTTTTTCTTTTCCAGGTGAAAAGAATTTACACACAGGAAAGATCAAAGTAGACAAGGAAAAGCAGACTAGCAAGGAAGCAACAAGGGCAGGACAGTGAGGGATTCAGAATTAGAGCAATACTGGATACTGGGATTTTTGTAGTGTTTTTCTCTTTCCAGGTTACTTATTTCCTATCCTCTCTGTCTTTTCACTTAGAGTTTTCTGTCTTCATTTTCTTCAATTCTTTCTGTCATTACTCCTCTTCTAGTATGAATTAGTATTTCCAAGACATAAATTGCTGTTAATTTAAACTCATTAAGGAATGACTAAACTGTCATCTCATTTATTTTATCTTTTCCTTTTTTATGCCTGTTACTGTCATTTCTGGATTAAATCTATCACTTCTCTCCCCTCCCCCACTCATAACATGATTTAGGTCAAGCCAAAATAATTTTGACTTCTTCACTCTTCCCCAGAGCATATCTTCACCTAGTATATTCTCAAACAACTTTAATAACCTAGAGAACTTGAACACAAACATCGTATCTTACTGGCTTTAGCACCGCTC